>NW_026511881.1:0-210000 GCF_027579735.1 Bombina bombina | reverse complement strand
CTATGCTTGAGTAACCTGTGAAACCTCTGTTGGCCTCTTTGTCTGCTCTCGCAGCTTGTTATGAGCCTCCTCTGTAGTGAAATGTATTCCTCACCCAGGGGAGAATACAGTGCATCCACAGGCTCTTCAGCAGCAGGGCTTCTAGGTGCTTGAGGTGCAGGTCCAGCTGATTCTGCTGGTGCTGGTGGGACATCCTCAGCTGCATCTGCTGGTGCGACATCCTCAGCTGCATCTGCTGGTGCGACAGCCTCAGCTGCTGGTGCTACAGCCTCAGCTGCATCTGCTGGTGCTACAGCCTCAGCTGCTGGTGCTACAGCCTCAGCTGCATCTGCTGGTGCTACAGCCTCAGCTGCATCTGCTGGTGCGACATCCTCAGCTGCATCTGCTGGTGCGACAGCCTCAGCTGCTGGTGCTACAGCCTCAGCTGCATCTGCTGGTGCTACAGCCTCAGCTGCATCTGCTGGTGCGACATCCTCAGCTGCATCTGCTGGTGCGACATCCTCAGCTGCATCTGCTGGTGCGACATCCTCAGCTGCATCTGCTGGTGCGACATCCTCAGCTGCATCTGCTGGTGCTTGAGTAATTCCAGCTATATGCTCATCTGCAGATGTTGGAGCTCTCCCAAGGGAAGAGGATGGTGGAGCTCTCCCAAGGGAAGAGGATGGTGGAGCTCTCAGGGTGGATTGGTAGTCCCATTGATGAGCAGTGTGTGACCACTCTGCCTGTCCAGTTAGCACTTCTTGGGACATACCTTGTGTGTAAAATCCATAACTGCCCTGATATTGTGTTGGGGGGGGGTAAAGACATGTACCCTTTGTGGCTGAATTGGCTCCCCCTCAAAGCCAAAAGAAGAATATTCCTCTGGCCAGGGGTCATATGCCAATGGTGGTGGCATCACTTCCAGGTCCTCTACTGAAGCCATGCAACCCTGCTCATGCCTGGGAGTATAATGTTCAAGTTGTTGCCTGAAGACTGGGGGTGGTGGCTGCATGCCTGTGACTGTTGGTGGTGGTGGCAGCATGCCTGTGACTGGTGGTGGTGGCAGCATGCCTGTTTGCATCCTGGTGACAGGAGGTTCTGTGGAGGAGTCAAATGATGAGAGGGATTAGTACAGTCATATATATGTCCATGTGGGCATACAATGTACATTGATACATGCTAGGGCCTATACCGATTCTCATGTCAAAGTCTATAACATGCATGTGCACAATGTGATTTGTGATATGAGGGATTTGAATCTGCACAGTATACAGGTATGTGTTTCATACAATACTTATGTGTACATGTCAATGATGGAAAAATGTGTTCTTTAAGTGACACTATGGTCACACAATTTACTTTAGCCTGATGTAGGCACAGAACCTGCTTTCTGAGCTAAAAGTATTGTGATGGCTACAGTGTCCATTTACTGCAAACTCTACATGTGGCTTGTGGCCTGTGTTACTCTGAGACATGTTAGTATTGCACTATTCCACCTCATATCATGAATTGCATTGTGTTAAGTAGCATTAATGTCAAATATAATTGTAGATGTTTTTGTTAGTAGGCCAAATACCATGCTCCTCATTGTGTACATGAATGTGTGACATTAAAGGATGTTATATCTCAAATACATATCATACTGGTGTGTGGGATGTTACTCACCAGCATGATGTGCTGTGGTTGCAGCCCCTGAGTCACGAGCCCCTAGAAGTCCACGGACTGCTGTGATACTCAGAGACCTGCGTATCATCTCCTGCCAGGTGTTGTATTCTGTGTCCAGGGGTGGACCACCGCCTGTTCCCCTCTGGTGCATGGCTTCCTGCCCCATCTTCTCTTTCACCCGCCTCTTACAGTCATTCCACCTTTTTTTAAGGCCCTCAACAGTCCTCCTCTGCGGGGCCACACTGTTGACGGCATCCTCTACCGCCAACCATGCTGTTTTACGCCTTCTGGCAACGCCTTTGCCCTTCTCCTGGCCAAAGAGGGCACTGTGGTTGTCCATGATGGCCTGGACTAGGGCAACATTCTCATCAAATGAGAAATTAGGACATCTCATCCTCTGTGGACACCTGGCTTGCTCCCTGTGATGTCCCTGGTGTGGGTTCCTCCCTATCCTCTCCCTCCTCCCCCCTTCTGTCCCCATGTGCACCCTCTGTCCCTCTCCTTGATGTGCCTGGTCTCTGGGGCTCTTGGGCATCTCCCCTCCCACCATCAACCTTCTAGCTCTCCCTCTCCTCTTACTCCCTGACGGGGACCCCGCTGCTCCTCCTGTCCTCTACAATACTCTTCTCCCTGCCACTCCACTCCCCTCCGCCCTACCTCTCCCTGTCATCCTCACACTACACACACTCACTCCCAGTTCAATCAAAGCACTCACAACCAAACACTCAGCCTATCACACTGTAAAATTGAAAAAAAATGTGTGAGATGTTAGAAAAAAAAGTGTTGTGTATTTTGTATATGTATGTATGCAATATGTGTGCAATATGTAAAAAGATGTGTAAGTGTACAAACTTAACCAACCAACAATGCGACCTAACTAACTCCTCTGTTTGCGCCTCTCTCTCTACTCTGACTAATCCTCTACTCCACTGTAGTGTGCTCTAGCTCAACGAACCATCCAAACACACTGAAGAAAATGGCGGCTGCGCATGAGTTTATATATGACTTTTGAATAGCGTAATTACGTTGAGCATTTTTAGATGGAGTCGCGGGTGATTTTTACAAGTGTTAGCCTAATTTCCATAAAACTACTCTTTATTGAGACTTTACGTGAACAAAATACAGGCGTAAGTTACTTGCAACGAGTAAAATGTGTATTTGCGTACTTTTCGGAAGAACGCCAGTTTGTCCTACTTACGCCACTTTAGCATCTGACGGCGCAGTATATGTAATACCCTGATGTGCGAGGTGAAACTACGGACGGCGCGTGTGACCTCGCTTGCGCCGAAAACTACGCCGTATATCGGATCATGCCCTGAGTGTTATAATTATAAACTTCAGACTAAAAGTTTACAACTTTACATTAATACAACTGTTGGTCTAATTTTTTAAGAAGCAGAACAGATTTTTATAATTAAGCAAAATAAAACCACAAACTGTTTGAAAAGAGGTAGAACTAGTAATAAAATGAGAGGTTTAGACACAGTACAACTGCTGTGCTAACCAACAAAATAAAGGGTGCGCCAAACCGGATAAATCAAAATGTGTATATATACCAGTGATAAACCTAATTGAATATGCTATAAAATAAATAATTATGTATAAATAAATGTAACTTGAATGTGCCAATAAATGAATAAAATATTAAAGTTACAAATAAAGTGAACATATAATAACCAATATTGTGATAAAGTCCTTTTGAATGGGTTTTAACCCTGGATGGATACAGTTCATCAATCCAGAGGTGAGCTGCTCTCTCCAAGTTGTAAGCAGAAAATATAAGTGTCCTGAAAGACAGAAAAAGAAGAGGCGCACTTTGTGCAGCAAGTTCCAATACAAACTGAAAATCATATATAGTGCTCATAGGAAAGCCGAAACTTCAGAGCCGTTCGGCTGACTCCTCAATGGCGAATCTGCCAAGCAATTGCTGAAGCCCAGGTGCTAATAGCAATGGTCCGGTCTCTCCAAACAACCTCCGTGGTAGGCGGCAATAAACAGCTTAATAAAGATCCAGTAGCTGTCAATGTAGGGTGGTCACAAAACCCACAGGAGCAAGGAAGAGTGATAAAAAGTCAGTTTATTAAAAACATTTAAAAGTTGCTGTGCAACGCGTTTCTCGGCTAACAATGCAGTTTCATCAGGCTTTATAATTTGTTACACTCTACCTTGCTACCTTATAACAGAACTAACAACCAATCTCCTATCAGGAATGAAGACAACGCCCAAATGGCTTAGGGCGAATCCGGGATTTTATTAAACGCACATCACTAAATACAACTTATTCGCTCTCAGTAGTATTCTTTAGATAAATGTGATGTGCGTGATCATAGTATCCCTGATCTTACAAAACACAACATACTGAGTAAAATACAATATCAATAAGATCATTTTTAGAGTTAATAAATAAATGAAGTTACTACATGTCAAAATATTGATGATCCCGTGTAACTACGGGCTCATCTAAAGTACATATAGGCCCACATCGTTGTGGACCAATCAGAGACCTCACCAGCTACACACCCCTTTATGACTTGTCATAATTCTCTATATTAGATAGCGGGTGCAGACGGCGGAGTAATCCAACTACACCACAATGAGGTTTTTGATAGCAGGCCCAGCTATCACAATACATAACACCTTCCTAAACAATACTTACTAATAAATGTACATAATGCTATAATCAATTTGACATTCACATGTTCTTTCTAATATGGTCAGTTTACCCATATATCCTGCATCTCTTGACGCTGGATTTTTTGGAAAATTAAAGCTTTTAGCAGGGCATGAAGTAGTGATGGAATATATTATATTTGATCAGATGAATATTGTATACCCAAACATTTATTTATTTAGGGATCCCAGGTCACTACAGACAGATCTAATTTCTATGCACGCCCATATCACTATAGGCCAATCGGATGATCTGCTAGCTACACACCTCTCCCAATCGTAAACAATTCTCTATATTATATAACGGGTGCAGTAAGCAGAATACTCCGACTGCACCATAATGAGGTTTGCAATAGCAAAATGGGCTAAGACATGGTAGGCGAATAATACTTATAAATGAATTAGTTCAAACTTCACAACAACGCCCAATTTGTAGGAATATGAGAATTTACCCATATGCCCGTACCTTCGTCTACAATCAACTCATATGGATCTGTGATTTTTATTTTTAATTTTTTATATATTTTTTATGCGAACGTATACCAGTATTATAGTAATGAATGGTAAAACAATTGAGAATTGTACCGAAATATCTATATATATATATATATATATATATATATATAAAAAGTACCCCTAGATTAACGATTCCTACTCAACAAATCGAGACCCATATCACTCAGTAATAGTACCACTACCACCACATGGGTACAACATGGTCTATATATGAAGGGACAATATATACACATATATTAATAATATGATATAATCTGTCACATATCTGTAAACTAAATGTGTTAATAATAGTGCCCAATGGGAAACTTATTTATGTAGTGTTTGGCTTTATAAAAATAGTTCTTAAACCAACTTCGTGCTAACTAGTGTAGACTATAAACTATACTAATAATAATAATTAATTCCTACATTATATGATTTTAAATACAAAACTTAAATATTAATTTCTAATATAATATTAACCTGTTATTAATTAATTTAACAAAACTAGTAATAGGTAGACTACCACTGCTTATAACATTCTGTTATTCAATCTTTCAGAAACGCTGCATTGAAATGCAAAAATGGCAAGATGTCCACATGCTCCTGGCTGAGGCTGACTCTCTTTTTTGCAGCTATTTTGCCTGCCGTGCCTGAGATTTTGCCAATTTCACCAAGGTGGGCTATTATTTTTGTTAGCTCTTCACCAATGCAAGGGACCTCTTAAAAAAGTAAGCCTTATCTTCTTTCTGATATAAAAATATCTTGAATATCTACAGGTATATGCAATGGTAAACAACCAGCTATAAAGTTAGGGGAAAAATATCTAGTCCGCTCTTAAAGGGACAGTCAACACCCATGAAAACTTTATTCCATACCTTAGATCAGTGATTTTTAACCTTTTTTTTGCTGTGGCACACTTTTTTACATTAAAAAATCAAGTGGCACACCACCATCCCAAAATTTAAAAAAAATCACACAAAAATCACACATTGTAGCCTAATACAGCATATATATATACACATATACACAAACACACACATACTGTATGTATTGTGCTGTTATGCCATTCCTCCTACAAACTACCCCTGCACTGGGAGTAAAAAACAAGCAAAGTTGAAAAAATATGTCACACTGTTGTCAGTCTGCCGTGGCACACCTGAGGATCTCTCACGGCACACTGGTTGAAAAACATTGCCTTAGATCAACAACAAAAAATGAGCCTGCACCGCATCCCAACTTCAATAACACTAACGTTAGGTGGCTAATCTTCAATGAACATTTAGTTTTCAGCGGTAGATATGGCCGCCAAACTCCCCCCACTGTTACGTAGGAGGCTTCTTCTCTAAGTCTTCAGCCAATGAGCATCAAATCCTTGGCTAGATTCTTTAGCCGCGTTCACGGAGACACTTTCTATTTCTAATAGCGAGCGTACTACAATTATATAGCGCATGCGTATTAGAAATAGAACAGTTTCCCTGTGAACGAGCATTGATTTAAAACAAGAAGGGGACGGAGGAAGAGGGGGAGGATGTTGGCGGCCATATCTACCGCTGAAAACTAAATCTTCATTGAAGATTAGCCACCCAACGTTAGTGTTATTGAAGATGGGATGCGGTGCAGGCTCATTTTTGTTGTTGATCTAAGGTATGGAATAAAGTTTTCATGGGTGTTGACTGTCCCTTTAAAATAACAGATATATATTTATAGAGGTTGAATTTGGTACATATTCCAATTAATTAAGAATATATAAAAAAAAAAAAAGGTCTAAAGACTATTTATCCGTAATAGGACACAGCCTTACACATTTATCTATAGAGTACATATAATCAGCAATAGCAAGCGATCCACTAAAAATCGTGCAAATAGGTAATAGTGACATCAATTCATAAAACAAATGCCATTAATCTAAGTGTAAATAACAAGCTCAGCACTATATCATGCAAGACATACTCCCAAATCACCTGATTTTATATAAACAATACAATTTTTTACTTGTATTTTATTTCAGGGTTGCACATAAGCCAGGAGTAGTTGTAAACTTATACTGACCTGACAAAATTAAAAGTAAAATGTCTGTAGACGTCCTTTAGGCTAAGGACATAACCATAAAACACAATACCATGTGCAGGAGCTCGTTGGAGTAAAGCAGCTGGCGCTGTGCACAAACTGATTGCAAACCAACTAATCGATTAGGAGATTCGATGACAACTATTTTCATAATCGATTATGCTGATTAGTTGTTGCAGCTCTAAAATATATATATATATGAGAGAATTAATGGTTGCACATTGCTGCTATATATTGTTAGTCTAATTTTTTTAAACTGAATATTTGGTCTTCGGTTGTCATTAAAGTGACAGTAAAGTCATAATTAGACTGATAATTTAGAGTATTTTGAACAACTTTTCAGTTTACTTCTATTATATAATTCCCTTCCTTCTCTTGTTATCCTTTGTTGAAGGGTTTATCTAAGTAAATTTAAGAGCAGCACAGCACCTGGGTGCTAGCTGCTGATTGGTGGCTGCATAAATATACAGATTGTCATTGGCTCACCCATGTGTTCAATTAAAAAAACAATAGTGCACTGCTGCTCCTTCAACAAATACCAAGAGAATGAAGGAAATTAGATAATAGAAGTAAACTGGAAAGTTGTTTAAAATGGTATGTTCTACCTAAATCAGGAAAGAAAAATTGTGGGTTTCATGTCCCTTTAAGTGGCCATAGGACCAAGGCTGACCTCCTGCAGTTTCTTACAGATCAACCCTTCATGTCTTTAAATAAAATGCCAATTTTTATTTAAAAATACTCAGCTCACCCACACCTTGAAAGTTTATTTCAAAACAATATTTAACTTTTTTTTTACCCTATGAAATACTGACTAGCCCATATCAATTCAGTGTTTAATAAACTTATATATATTAGCCTTAATAAAATTATTACATAGAGTATAACAAAAAAATTACCTCAGAAACGTTACAACTATTCAGCACTTTTTTATATATACATTTGTTTAACTGAATTAAGACAAATTGTAGCCATAGGACTAATCATTGATCTCAGGGCATGCTATGATACCTCACTGCCACTGAGGGCTGCTGGCATTGAATATGTGAAGCATGAGAGGAATAATATAAAACCCGTCACATGCTTTAGGATAATTCGTCACAAGACATTTCTGGGGGGAGAGGGCGGGAATCACCTCATGTGATTGACAGATCACAGCAGTACTCCCTCTGTGCGTGTCAAGCCTCGTTTTCACTTCACTAGACTGAAGGTTAACAGATAGACAGAGCAAGGCGTGAAGTGCAAAGAGATTTGCTTTAGGTCCGCGCGGGAACGTACCAAACCGCGTTTATTTAAATTAATAAAAATGTCAGCACTAGTAAAGCAAGTGTTATGTTATTTGTTAGCCCACGTAAGAGTATAACATTGTGTCATGTTTTACATATTATTGTACGCGCAGTACGCAGAATAATTAAACAATAAACCTATTTTATGGCATTTGGTACGCTCCACGAAAACGAGCGGGAATGAATGATCACGTGGCTCCGCACTTATCACTTCACCAGCCACTGAACGTACCGGGTCAGGTGGTCGTTGTTTCTTGCCCGAATTGCGCGGGAAAACGCAATTGCGTCCCTGACGTCATTGTTATAATGAAAACTGCAAAAAATACCGTTCCGCGAATTCCCAATGATTACTGACATGAGGGACGGCAAGCATGCTTATGGTGTCAGATATTTCATATGTTCTGTAACCAGCACCTCATAAAGGTAAAACAGGACCTTTTATTTCAAATTACTGTTAAATATTTAGGGCCAGATTACGAGTGGAGCGCAGCATTGTGTTTACGCGAGCAAGATATTTGCGCTCCACTCAAAACCATCTCAGGGTATATGTGCTGATATTACCTTTGCCCAAAGCCAGGCGCTCACAAGAGCTCGCTTCCATAGGTTCCTATGGGAACCTTGTTTTCATGCCGTCAGATACGGCAGACCACCTAGCGGTGCGCGTGGGGTAAGTTGCGCAACATTGGGCAGCAATAAATAAATATACACGTATTAACACATATATACGTATATAAGCATATACATATATATTTACAAGGAGCAGCCCACATCCCCTTAATTTAACCCCTTATTAATGTTATGAGCAGTTTTTAAAAAATAAAAATGGTCATATTTATATTTCATGTTAATTTACTGTCCTCTTTATTTTGGGGGAAATTGGGGCAACTTTTTATTTGTAACCAGAGGTCTGACGTCTGGTTAATTGCACTTAGCGCAAAGGTGAAACCGCAAGCTTGCGGTCACATTAACCAGTCACTTCTAATGGCTGGTTATTTAATGTGCGCACGTAACCGGGCAAATTTGCCTCTTTATAGGCGCACGTTAAGATAGTGCTACACTCATAATCTGTTCCTACGTTTTTTTTATAAGGATTTTAATAGTCTGTATCATGTCCGGTTGCCGTTTTTGTAAGCAGCAAGCCCTTTATTAAAGGGTCATGAAACTCAAATTTATTCTTTTATGATTCAGATAGAGGATCTAATTTAAATTAACGCTTCAATTTATTTCTGTTGCATAATTTATTCCTTGTTTCCTTTGTTCAAAAGTATACCTAAGTATGCTCAGAAGCTGCTGATTGGTGGCTACCCATATATACCTCTTGTCATTGGCTTTCAGCTAGCTCCCAGTAGGGCAATGCTGCTTCTTTAACAAACAATGCCATAAGAAATAAGCAAATTAGATATTCAAAGTAAATTGGAAAGTTGTTTCAAACTGTATGTTCTACAGGGGGAGGGAAATAGGAGTGTTAGACTGAGGGACCCCATAAATTTATCTTGCCCAGGGCCTTGCAAATTCTCAGGTTCGCCCTGACCGTAAACCATAACAATTCAGGTAAAATGGAAATTTAAAACATAACAAAAAAACAATATACTTCTGTTACCAATTTTCTCTCTTTTTCTCAGAGGGCCAATAATCAAAAACTGTCCACCATGGAGGAAGTATACATAGAATCTTTAGAATGTTTTTTTTATACCTAATTTAATAATATATGGACATCTCCTTCACATACAGAACTGGCATAGTGAGACAAACATCTGTTAATGTAAAGTTTGTGTTTTTAATTCTTTGAGGGACCAGTACAGAAGAGAATAGCGCATAGAAATCGCCTATCACCTGTCATCTGTTCCATCACTCACTACACTACAGAGTTACAAACTGCCTATGGAACTAACATCAGCACAAGAACTGTGTGTCAGTGGCTTCATGAAATGGTACAACTCACAAACATACAGAGCGGGGCTGCCTAGTGCTGAAGTGTATAGCACATACAACTCACAGACATACAGAGCGGGGCTGCCTAGTGCTGAAGCGTATAGCACATACAACTCACAGACATACAGAACGGGGCTGCCTAGTGCTGAAGTGTGTAGCACATATAACTCACAAACATACAGAGCGGGGCTGCCTTGTGCTGATGCATATAGCACATACAACTCACAAACATACAGAGCGGGGCTGCCTAGTGCTGAAGTGTATAGCGCATACAACTCACAAACATACAGAGCGGGGCTGCCTAGTGCTGAAGTGTATAGCACATACAACTCACAAACATACAGAGTGGGGCTGCCTAGTGCTGAAGTGTATAGCACATACAACTCACAAACATACAGAGCGGGGGCTGCCTAGTGCTGAAGTGTATAGCACATACAACTCACAAACATACAGAGCGGGGCTGCCTAGTGCTGATGTGTATAGCACATACAACTCACAAACATACAGAGTGGGGGCTGCCTAGTACTGAAGTGTATAGCACATATAACTCACAAACATACAGAGTGGGGCTGCCTAGTGCTGAAGTGTATAGCACATACAACTCACAAACATACAGAGCGGGGCTGCCTAGTGCTGAAGTGTAAAGCACATACAACTCACAAACATACAGAGCGGGGCTGCCTAGTGCTGAAGCATATAGCACATACAACTCACAAACAAACATAGAGGGGCTGCCTAGTGCTGAAGTGTATAGCACATACAACTCACAAACAAACATAGAGGGGCTGCCTAGTGCTGAAGTGTATAGCACATACAACTCACAAACATACAGAGCGGGCTGCCTAGTGCTGAAGCATATAGCACTTACAACTCACAAACATACAGAGCAGGCTGCTTAGTGCTGAAGTGTATAGCACATACAACTCACAAACATACAGAGCGGGGCTGCCTAGTGCTGAAGTGTATAGCACATACAACTCACAGACATACAGAGCAGTGCTGAAGTGTATAGCACATACAACTCACAAACAAACATAGAGGGGCTGCCTAGTGCTGAAGTGTATAGCACATACAACTCACAAACATACAGAGCGGGGCTGCCTAGTGCTGAAGTGTAAAGCACATACAACTCACAAACATACAGAGCGGGGCTGCCTAGTGCTGAAGTGTATAGCACATACAACTCACAAACATACATAGAGGGGCTGCCTAGTGCTGAAGCATATAGCACATACAACTCACAAACAAACATAGAGGGGCTGCCTAGTGCTGAAGTGTATAGCACATACAACTCACAAACAAACATAGAGGGGCTGCCTAGTGCTGAAGTGTATAGCACATACAACTCACAAACATACAGAGCGGGGCTGCCTAGTGCTGAAGTGTATAGCACATACAACTCACAAACATACAGAGCGGGGCTGCCTAGTGCTGAAGTGTATAGCACATACAACTCACAGACATACAGAGCGGGGCTGCCTAGTGCTGAAGTGTATAGCACATACAACTCACAAACATACAGAGCGGGGCTGCCTAGCGCTGAAGTGTATAGCACATACAACTCACAAACATACAGAGCGGGGCTGCCTAGTGCTGAAGTGTATAGCACATACAACTCACAAACATACAGAGCAGGGCTGCCTAGTGCTGAAGTATATAGCACATATAACTCACAAACATACAGAGCGGGGCTGCCTAGTGCTGAAGCATATAGCACATACAACTCACAAACATACAGAGCGGGGCTGCCTAGTGCTGAAGCATATAGCACATACAACTCACAAGCATACATAGCGGGGCTGCCTAGTGCTGAAGTGTATAGCACATACAACTCACAAACATACAGAGCGGGCTGCCTAGTGCTGAAGCATATAGCACATACAACTCACAAACATACATAGCGGGGCTGCCTAGTGGTGAAGTGTATAGCACATACAACTCACAAACATACAGAGCAGTGCTGCCTAGTGCTGAAGTGTATAGCACATACAACTCACAAACATACAGAGCGGGCTGCCTAGTGCTGAAGCATATAGCATATACAACTCACAAACATACTGTCAGGATCAACAAGGCTTATAAGGATTAGTATGTGAGCCTTGTTATCCTGTGATTATAATTCTGACTCTCAGCTGTAGACCAAATATATGTTTTGTATCACTGTCTTATTTATGGCAAGAATCACTTGTAATAATGCCTTAATAAGTAGTGAATTTAATAAGAAGAATGGTTGTAACTACTGAGTAGTTATAATAGCAACAAAATAATTCACTGAGTACGGAATCCAAACTGAGGATGAGATAATCTGATAAGACAAACTAATTGTGAACTGTCTCTGGAGATGTTGAATAAGAAGGAACAGTCCGTTTGCACACAGGTAGTGTAATGAAGGAACAGCGGAGCGATGCAGGGGGCGTGCTGCTGAAGCAGTCAGATTGATTGACAGGTGACGTCACACGCTCAAGCTCCTAACGCTGTTCGGCGGCTAACAAGCCGAAAGATTTTAGCAAGGAACGTCTTTTGTAAGTTGCAATAATACAAGTTAGATTTAACTGGCAAAGTATATACAATAGCGGTTGTAGTCCTTACTTGTATCTTGATAGAAATTCAGCCTTGATGTAAGCGAAAATAATCTTCACAGATTCCGTAGTTTGTGACAGGTTGAGAAACAAAGTACAGATGATGTTTGTTTAAAGATGCACAGTTTGTCCTGTACAGCTCACTTGATAAGCTAGAGGTTTCCAATATGAAAATTGAAGGTGAAGCAGCTTAGTGTAGACACAGACTTCCTTTGGTATGAAATCAAAATTACTAAGCACTAGGAACAGGGAGTGGACAGGATATAAAGGTAAGGTAGGAGGGGTTAACTGAGAAAGGCAGGTATCCAGGGAAGATCCTGACACATACAGAGCGGGGCTGCCTAGTGCTGAAGCGTATAGCACATACAACTCACATACAGAGCGGGGCTGCCTAGTGCTGAAGTGTATAGCACATACAACTCACAAACATACAGAGCGGGGCTGCCTAGTGCTGAAGTGTATAGCACATACAACTCACAAACATACAGAGCGGGGCTGCCTCGTGCTGAAGTATATAGCACATACAACTCACAGACATACAGAGTGGGGCTGCCTAGTGCTGAAGTGTATAGCACATACAACTCACAAACATACAGAGCGGGGCTGCCTAGTGCTGAAGTGTATAGCACATACAACTCACAAACATACAGAGCGGGGCTGCCTAGTGCTGAAGCGTATAGCACATACAACTCACCTGTCATCTCTTCCATCACTCACTACAGAGTTACAAACTGCCTCTGGAAACAACATCAGTACAAGAACTGTGTGGCAGGCGCTTCATGAAATGGTACAACTCACAAACATACAGAGCGGGGCTGCCTAGTGCTGCAGTGTATAGCACATACAACTCACAAACATACAGAGCGGGGCTGCCGAGTGCTGAAGTGTATAGCACATACATCGCACAAACATACAGAGTGGGGCTGCCTAGTGCTGAAGCGTATAGCACATACAACACACAAACATACAGAGCGGGGCTGCCTAGTGCTGAAGCGTATAGCACATACAACGCACAAACATACAGAGCGGGCTGCCTAGTGCTGAAGCGTATAGCACATACAATTCACAAACATACAGAGCGGGCTGCCTAGTGCTGAAGTGTATAGCACATACAACTCACAAACATACAGAGCGGGGCTGCCTAGTGCTGAAGCGTATAGCACATACAACTCACCTGTCATCTCTTCCATCACTCACTACAGAGTTACAAACTGCCTCTGGAAACAACATCAGTACAAGAACTGTGTGGCAGGCGCTTCATGAAATGGTACAACTCACAAACATACAGAGCGGGGCTGCCTAGTGCTGCAGTGTATAGCACATACAACTCACAAACATACAGAGCGGGGCTGCCTAGTGCTGAAGCGTATAGCACATACAACACACAAACATACAGAGTGGGGCTGCCTAGTGCTGAAGCGTATAGCACATACAACACACAAACATACAGAGCGGGGCTGCCTAGTGCTGAAGCGTATAGCACATACAACGCACAAACATACAGAGCGGGCTGCCTAGTGCTGAAGCGTATAGCACATACAATTCACAAACATACAGAGCGGGCTGCCTAGTGCTGAAGTGTATAGCACATACAACTCACAAACATACAGAGCGGGGCTGCCTAGTGCTGAAGCGTATAGCACATACAACTCACCTGTCATCTCTTCCATCACTCACTACAGAGTTACAAACTGCCTCTGGAAACAACATCAGTACAAGAACTGTGTGGCAGGCGCTTCATGAAATGGTACAACTCACAAACATACAGAGCGGGGCTGCCTAGTGCTGCAGTGTATAGCACATACAACTCACAAACATACAGAGCGGGGCTGCCGAGTGCTGAAGTGTATAGCACATACATCGCACAAACATACAGAGTGGGACTGCCTAGTGCTGAAGCGTATAGCACATACAACACACAAACATACAGAGCGGGGCTGCCTAGTGCTGAAGCGTATAGCACATACAACGCACAAACATACAGAGCGGGCTGCCTAGTGCTGAAGCGTATAGCACATACAATTCACAAACATACAGAGCGGGCTGCCTAGTGCTGAAGTGTATAGCACATACAACTCACAAACATACAGAGCGGGGCTGCCTCGTGCTGAAGTATATAGCACATACAACTCACAGACATACAGAGTGGGGCTGCCTAGTGCTGAAGTGTATAGCACATACAACTCACAAACATACAGAGCGGGGCTGCCTAGTGCTGAAGCGTATAGCACATACAACTCACCTGTCATCTCTTCCATCACTCACTACAGAGTTACAAACTGCCTCTGGAAACAACATCAGTACAAGAACTGTGTGGCAGGCGCTTCATGAAATGGTACAACTCACAAACATACAGAGCGGGGCTGCCTAGTGCTGCAGTGTATAGCACATACAACTCACAAACATACAGAGCGGGGCTGCCGAGTGCTGAAGTGTATAGCACATACATCGCACAAACATACAGAGTGGGGCTGCCTAGTGCTGAAGCGTATAGCACATACAACACACAAACATACAGAGCGGGGCTGCCTAGTGCTGAAGCGTATAGCACATACAACGCACAAACATACAGAGCGGGCTGCCTAGTGCTGAAGCGTATAGCACATACAATTCACAAACATACAGAGCGGGCTGCCTAGTGCTGAAGTGTATAGCACATACAACTCACAAACATACAGAGCGGGGCTGCCTAGTGCTGAAGCGTATAGCACATACAACTCACCTGTCATCTCTTCCATCACTCACTACAGAGTTACAAACTGCCTCTGGAAACAACATCAGTACAAGAACTGTGTGGCAGGCACTTCATGAAATGGTACAACTCACAAACATACAGAGCGGGCTGCCTAGTGCTGCAGTGTATAGCACATACAACTCACAAACATACAGAGCGGGGCTGCCGAGTGCTGAAGTGTATAGCACATACATCGCACAAACATACAGAGTGGGGCTGCCTAGTGCTGAAGCGTATAGCACATACAACACACAAACATACAGAGCGGGGCTGCCTAGTGCTGAAGCGTATAGCACATACAACGCACAAACATACAGAGCGGGCTGCCTAGTGCTGAAGCGTATAGCACATACAATTCACAAACATACAGAGCGGGCTGCCTAGTGCTGAAGTGTATAGCACATACAACTCACAAACATACAGAGCGGGGCTGCCTAGTGCTGAAGCGTATAGCACATACAACGCACAAACATACAGAGCGGGGCTGCCTAGTGCTTAAGTGTATAGCACATACAACTCACAAACATACAGAGCGGGGCTGCCTAGTGCTGAAGCGTATAGCACATACAACTCACTTGTCATCTGTTCCATCACTCACTACAGAGTTATAAACTGTCTTTGAAAACAACATCAGCACAAGAACTGTGTGTCAGGCGCTTCATGAAATGGTACAACTCACAAACATACAGAGCAGTGCTGCCGAGTGCTGAAGTGTATTTCACATACAACTCACCTATCATCTGTTCTATTACTCACTACAGAGTTGCAAACTGCCTCTGGGTGTGGCGGATGCCAGGAGAAAGCTACCTACTGGAATGCATAGTGCCTATTGTAAAGTTTGGTGGAGTAGAGATAATGATTGGGGCTTTTATTTTAGGATTAGGGCTAGGGCTCTTAGTTCCAGTAAAGGGTTATCTTAATCCTACAGGATACAAAGACATTTTCCAACTTTGTGACAGCAGTTTGCAGAAGTCCCTTTCCTGTTCTAGCATGATCCTTGAATATATGGTTTGATGAGTTTGGTGTGAAGGACCATGAGTATCCTGCACAGAACCCTGAATACCTGTCAGGTAAATTGGAACACTGATTGCGAACCATACCTCCAGAAATAAATGACATGTTAAAGAGATTATACATTTTGAAATGCCCTCTTTCTGATGAAGCCAATGATAATTTTTAAGAAAATTGATTAATTAAACTTATTTTATCTTTACATTCATAGTATATTCAACCTAACAGTATATACTGTAGACAGAAATGAACATATTCTACACTTTTATATGACTTAGAAGTAAAATGATGTATTCCTACATTTGTTTTGTCTTCATTAACTTGAGAGTGTTTAAATGATATAATTTCATCTTACAGTATTAAATGGACAGTAACGTCAAAATTACAAGCGAAACCCAATGCACACTGATTTCAGGACTTCGGATATATAGGGACATATTTATCAAAGTGCGAGCGGACATGATACAATGTAGAGTATCATGTCCGCTGCAGATTGATAAATGCTGACAGCATATGCAGTTAACCCCAGACAGGTCTGGGTGCAAGAACCATAGGGAAAATTACAAAACAAATTAATACAACACACAGAGAAAACCCAGCACTCACTTACAAGCTCTCAGCTAAGATTTAAAAGCAAAAATGGAAAGGTTAGTTACCGCATCTGGCCAAATGGGACAAGCCCAGGTACCACGTCAAGGTCCTTTCCAATACCTGAGACCCTAAAACAGCCACACAATGCAAGCTCTCAAATCCAAACAAACTGGGAACAAGGGAAGGGTGCACAGGCTTATGTAATCACCCTAGACATATACAAAACACGGAAGGGGACTGCACTCTCATACCGGACCGGGTACACATCCCATGACCCTGCAACATGCTCAGTCCTGGGTGCTCACCGGCACTTACAGGAAGCTGTGCTGTCCCCAGAGTCACAGGCAGTTAACCCCAGACAGGTCTGGGTGCAAGAACCTTAGGGAAAATTACAAAACAAATTAATACAACACACAGAGAAAGCCCAGCACTCACAAGCTCTCAGCTAAGATTTAAAAGGAAAAATGGAAAGTCTTGATAAAGGTCTCTTTGTGACCGAAACGCGTCTACTGGTAAGCACAATTTCATTTTCTATTTTATCTAAAAACAATCCACACCATCATATCTTTCTTTTACAGAAGGATCATCCAGGGATTATAACAAAATATTTGCCAAGAAGATAGAATTTTGGGTTGGAAAACGGCTAGCAAGTACTGACACTGCTATTCAGTATAAAACACTTGGAAAATCACCATAACAATTGCTGTTTAGGATTCACAACACTTTAAGGATTATTGTTTGAACTGAGAGTAACGAACATTGGCCACTCCCGAGAGGTTTGGTACTTAAAGCTTTCACTATTGTACAGTTATTTATTATATACATGGTGTATAATTTGTTTACTATGGAAATGGTCTCTGAGTATATACCTATGTTGTTGTTTAGATATCGAAATCAAGGGTCCAAGAGTGGCCCTATCATTCAAATAAACCTCCTATATCCCATACAGTTGATATTAAAGGTCCAAGAGAGGTTTTATTAAGCCTAGGAGGTAGAACATGAGAATTCTTATTTACCTACATATAGTGAGTTTTACAGTTTTATAACTTTTATACTTGTTACCTATATATAGTGAATGTACAGGTCCAGAAGCGGCCTGTGTCACCTAAAAATCCTCGGATAAGAGAGTTGAGATAACTGGGGTCCAAAAGTGGCCTATGTAGTTTGTGAGGGGGCGAAAAAGAGGGTGGTTTATGGGTTTGCTCTCCAAATAACTGATGATTGGTTTATTTCTGTACTTTGACAACTTAATGTGTCTGTTAAAAACCAATATTGTTCATGTACATTGCTGTAGTTATGTATCTGAAGATGTTCATGTTTTCTCAACTTTTTGATATGTGTATTCTGTACGCTTAAATGAGCAAACTGAATGTTTTGTAATTTTTTTCATACCTCAATAAAAAATTATTTAATTTTTTTTTTTTTTTTTTGAATTTTAAACAACCTTCCAAATACTTTGGTATCCTTTGTTGAAGAGTAAATATGGGTAGGTTCAAATTATACAAAGCATACTCAGGGATTTTTAAGGGTACTCAGCCAATATTATATATACTGTATAGATTGTTCAACTCTAAAAACTAAGGTGTAGGTGAAATTTGCATAATATCCAGATACCTGCTATACAAAAACATGCAAAGAAGTAAATAACAGGTGTATGTTATTACGCACAGCATACTTTGCCAGGCATGTAGATTGTTGCAGAAAAAAAGGGCTTCTCACAGTAGCACATAAGGAAGAGTATCTGTATGCGTTTATAGAACTGATTCTTTATCGGAGCACCCTGAAACAACAATTACATATAACATACATACAAGGGAGTTATTTAACTTTTTTTGCATTTTATATTTGTGATGGATACCCCAGCTACCCCGACTGGGTAGCTCCGCCAAAGGGTATCTGCTTCCTCCCTGCCGACTGCAGCTATGTAGCTAGCAAGTGACCACAGCCTGTAGCCACCCCTGATGCCCGACAGCATCAGTACCCAGGGTCCCACCCTGTGGCAGACTCCAGCTACCCAGACTAGGTAGCTCTGCCTGAGGATCCTTTCTCTGCCTGGAACAGGCTGCTACGTAGCCCAGGAAAGTGATTTTAGCTGGAGCCCACCCAAATAACTAGACAGTCTAGCATTCAGGTGAAACAAGAACTGATTTTATTGAAAACACACACTCCTTTTATACAGACGGCTCATCTTGATAAGAACAGAAGACAATGCCACAGTATTCCCACCCCTCCAGACAGCCCGGCACCTCCATAGGAGCCACAGTCTCACATAATCCCAATACCTAGGGGTGGCGGTTTCGGGGTGATCGGATACCCGCCAGGGTACCCCCGAGAGATCCAACAGCTGCTCTCGGGAGTGGCCAATGTTCATTACTCTCAGTTCCACCCCGCTCCCAAATTCTGGGTCTTCTGTCAACTTTTTCTTAATCATTAATAATATTTAAAAATGTTAATGAATGAAAGTGCTCTTGTTTTTAAGAGTAGTTTTATATACTGTGCATTACATACTGTGTATGTATATATATATATATATATATATATATACACTGTACAATTTATGTGTGGTGGGGGACTTACTGAGCATAGATGTGCATCACAGAGCAGAAGCTTAGGTATATATTTATTTTGACATGCACATCACTTTCCAGCAATTATGCAGAGGAGGATGAAACTTATTTCCCTTGTAACTCAACCACAGGGTGATACATACCAGGGGTTGTAGGCTTCCTCCTATAAAAAGCTGCTAAAAGGCAGGAATTAATATATTCATGTTGGGTTAGCGCACATGAGAATATGTGATAGGGTTTGAGAGTGGGGTATTCCCCCACTTTTTTTTCTCCATTGACTTCTATGGGGGTGTACGTGAATGTGCACGCAATATTGTAAGTTTGGCTTTTTGCGCGCAAGTGAAAACAGTTTACTGTTTACTGTTGTCTTCCTCACAACTCACTTCCTGCCCACTCAACCCTATTCCTTCACATCTAATACCTTCTCTGTCTCCCACCCTCACTCCGGCTCTTACTCATATATTCAACCTATCCCTTTCTACCGGCTCATTCCCTGCCTCCTTCAAACATGCAAAGGTCACCCCCATCCTCAAAAAACCCTCCCTTGAACCTAACTCTCCTGCAAACGCCCCATATCACTGTTCCCGCAGCTTCAAAAATCCTTGAAAAACTAGCTTTTGATCGCCTAACCCACTTCCTGTCCTCCAACTCATTGCTCAATCCCCTGCAATCTGGCTTCCGTCCCCAACACTCAACTGAGACTGCCCTCACCATGGTTTAACTACCTCCTCTCTGCTAAAAACAAAGGTTACTACTCTATACTCATCTTACTTGACCTCTCTGCTACCTTTGACACTGTTGACCATCCCCTTCTCCTATGGACTCTCAGCTCTCTTGGGCTCTGTGGCACCGCCCTCTCCTGGATTCACTCTTATCTCTCTGACAGATCCTTCTCCGTCTCTTTTGCTGGTGACTCCTCCTCTCCATTACCTCTGTCTGTTGGAGTACCTCAAGGCTCTGTCCTGGGTCCTCTACTCTTCTCTCTATTTAAACTTCTTTACTAGGTAAACTTATCAACAGCTATGGCTTCAACTACCACCTCTATGCTGATGATACCCAGATCTACCTTTCCACCCCTGCACTCTCTCCTAACAATTCTCACATCAGCGACTGCTTATCTGGCATTTCCTCCTGGATGGCCTCTCACCACCTAAAAATAAACATGTCCAAAACCGAACTACTTCTAATCCCTCCTCTAACTCTACTCCAGTTTCTAATTTTTTCCATCACTGTTGGCTGCACCACTATCTCCCCATCACCCCAAGTCCGCTGCCTCTGAGTCACACTTGACTCAAATCTGTCCTTCATTTCCCACATCCAATTGCTCTCTTCATCCTGCCGCAACCACCTATCTCCAAAATTTGTCAGTTTCTGAGTGATGAAACTACTAAACAGCTAATCCACTCCATGGTAATTTCCCGACTTGACTACTGTAATAACTTACTAACTGGCCTCCCTCTCTCCCACCTCTCTCCTCTTTAATCCATCCAAAATGCATCTGCCAGGCAAATCCACCTCTCTTGATGCTCTGTTTCTGCTGCAGTCCCTTCACTGGCTCCCCATTCACAGCAGAATTAAATTCAAAATTCTCACCCTGACCTACAAAGCCCTCACCAATGCTGCCCCACCCTACCTGTCCTCACTCATCAACAAATATACCCCAACCCGCCCCCTAAGATCCAACAATGACCTGCTTCTTGCGTCCTCTACCATCACCTCCTCTCATGCTAGACTACAGGACTTCTCTCGTGCAGCACCAACCCTCTGGAACGCACTTCCTCGAGCTGTCAGACTTTCCCCTTAACCTTTCCTTCTTTTTAAAAGTTCCCTAAACACATTTTTGTTCAGGGAAGCTTATCACCCGACTCATTAACAAACTAACTTCACTTACCCAACAAGTTACCCCTATCTATCTCCTCACTAATATCATTCTCACCTTTTGCAGTCCCCACCTCCTGTTTCTCATCCTCCCACCCATCTAGATTGTAAGGGCCCTCAATTCCCCCTGTGTTTGTCTGTAAAATGTTGTCTCTTATTGTATTGTTTCTCTGTTGTACTCTTATCCTTGTACCCATTGTCAGCGCTGCAGAATCTGTTGGAACTTTATAAAAAAAGAATAATAATAATAAACTAATAATACGAGCACAACTCGATGCATGCAAAATGCTTACTTCTAGCACAATGTAGCTTGAGCGGGAGAGTTAAGAATTAGCGCTCCACTTGTCATCTGGCCCATCTTATGCAGAGTACAAAATGTGGTAGGTCACACAAAGTTATCCAAAAACAAAGAACCCATTCAGTGCAAGAAAAAAGTACCTAGTAGAAGCAGCTTAGCCTTAAAGTGATGTTAAAGGGACAGTCTAGTCCAAAAAAAACTTTAATGATTCAAATAGGGCATGTAATTGTAAACAACTTTCCAATTTACTTTTATCACCAATTTTGCTTTGTTCTTTTGGTATTCTTAGCTGAAAGCTAAACCTAAGAGGTTCATATGCTAATTTCTTAGACCTTAAAGGCCGCCTCTAATCTAAATGCGTTAGTTCATGTGTTTCATATATATAACATTGAGCTCATGCACGTGAATTTACCGAGGAGTGAGCACTGATTGGCTAAAATGCATGTGTCAAAAGAACTGAAATAAGTGGGCAGTCTGCAGAGGCTTAGATACAAGGTAATTACAGAGGTAAAACGTGTATTGTTATAACTGTGTTGGTTATGCAAAACTGGGGAATGGGTAATTAAGGGATAATCTATCTTTTAAAACAACAACAAAAATTCTGGTGTTAAATGTCCCTTTAAATAAAAACTTATGGGACTGAGCTCAAAGATGGACGTGTGAGCTCTGAGCTCTGAGCTGGAATCCCTAACAAAGTCAGCATTTCAGCTTATAAAAAAAAAAGAATATTTAATATTTATGCACTGGGTGAGGTCTCTGAACGCCGGGAACACAATCTGAAGAGGGACAGTGTGCGGTTGGAGCAGCTGGGAAAATTACCAACTCTGCAAGCGGCGGCTTCGCGCCGAAACTAAAGTAATCCCTGCAGCATTAATGGCGTGACAAGCAACAGACGAACAAAACTCCGGAACCCAGCACTCAAGCAACAGCGACTAGAGCCATAACACAGTAAGCAGATGGGTAACAACACAAACTTTTTATAAGTTAAGCGGCGTTGACCGCTCCGATCCAGATACATCACATGGGTAAGCAACCTCCATCACCTGCACACATGGGCCTAGTGAATGCCGATCCACGTAACACATAACGGTTAGTAACCGATGAAGATAGATGCTGGAATTTGCCGCTGTCAGCCGCCCCAACACCCCCAAACTATAAGGCGATAAATCTTACAAGTAATACAGGCAGTCTTAGCCGGACTATGCTTGGGGGCAAAATAAGAGAGACATCTCAGGCAAAAGCAATTAAATTTGGGCCAAAGGACTCACAATAACTTTAAAGTATAACTGACCCCAAACGGAAGATGTGAGGCATCTAATGATCAATCAGGCATACCCAATTTAAAAACATATAAGGAATACAAGAGTCTGTTAACATATTCGGCAATTTGAAGTGCACGGCATACCCTAAAACCTGCAACATAACCCCTGTTATCCACACACACGTGGCATCAAACAATTCATTTAACGGGGCATAACTTTTAGTGGCTATCTCAAGACAACCAACTGAATCCATCACTCTTAGTCACCTAGAGTCATTTTCTATCAGGAAGTCAACAGCTCTAAAAGATATTATAATATTACCTCTCACCCGAGGCAACTTTCTCTTATACAGCAAGGTTTCTTTATTTCAAAAGACTATACTAACATATTGGAGAGTCTCTTAAAGATATTGGCTCACCCTCCACCACACTATATTCTCATCTCTAATAATAAACAACTAATATGTCAGCCAAAAAATCTACTAAAGGAGAAAAAATAAATAAATCCTCCACTGTGAGCACCTTCTTCAAACCTTCACGCCACAGTAAACTGACAGAAACAGTGACAGAGAAGATGGAGGGAAACTCAGACACTGAATTAGATTCTACTCCACACAGTGAGACCCACCCAGTAACAAAAGCAGACCTCAAAGACCTAGTCTCAAAACAAGACATCGCAGCAAATTTCGAAAAATTGTGGGAAAAGATAGACACAATGCACTCAGCAGTCACATCCAGCCTAACAGATATCAGAGCAGACATAGCAGACATGGGAGGTAGACTAGAAGCCTTAGAAGAACACAGAGACACAGTAACAGAAGAAATGGAAACTACCTCTCACACCCTACAGTCACAAAACCAGACCATCAACGAATTGCAAGACAAGGTCGATGACCTAGAAAATAGATCACGCAGAAGTAACATCAGGCTGAAAGGGGTCCCAGAATCAATCACTAATCCTGATCTAAACACATACCTGAAACACTTATTCAGAAATATCACGGGAGAATCAGAAGAAACTGAGTTTGCGATTGAAAGAGCCCATAGAGCATTAAGAGCAAAACCCAGGGAGGAGGCGCCTCCTAGAGACATTATAGTAAAATTCTCATTTTTTCAAGATAAGGAGAAAATCCTTCAAGCTTCCAGAAGCAAACCTACCTATAAATTTCAGGGAAGTGTTATACAGTTCTTCCAAGATCTCAGCATTAGAACCCTCCAAAGAAGAAGCTCTCTGCGCCCCTTAACAACTCTTCTACGCAAAAAACAAATTAAATATAGATGGGGCTTCCCCTTCGCCCTGCACATTCTCAGGGACAACAAAACCTTTACAGTCCACGATGTAGAAGATATTCCCCCTACCTGCAAATTACTAGGACTGGAAGTCCCGAACATACCAATGGAAGACATTCCTCAACCACTGCCGAACACCTCTAACCACATAAAATGGACACAAGTAAACCGCAAAAGAACCAAAAAATGATATATTATCAAGGTTGCCTGACCCATTTCTTTGTTTTTTCACCGGGGGGATGCAGAACATTCACAAAAATGCCGCTTGGACCCTCCAAGCAGAGCCCCAATACCCCCGAGTACTTTCTGACCAAAGTCCCTGACAAGGGAACTTTGGCTACTATATCCTTTTGTATGAACTACCTTAAAGCCCTCCTTTGTACAAAACGAAGGAGGAGAAAAGTATTATGATATGTTGTTTCTCAGTTAGAAAATATGATTAGTTATGTTAGTCGAAATTTCTAAAAGCTGACACATTAGCTAACTTTTTATTAACTCATCTCAAGGTCCAGCTCTTCTCCCCTATCCCTACTTGTTAGTAGTAATAATGTATGCATACCCACAAGTTAGGTTTAACAGTTGTTATGTTACACTTTGTTCTTCATGTTTATGCTTCATTTCTATCTCTCTTCTAACGTTCTTTAATTCTTCCCCTAAAGATGCCAAGAAGGTCACCCCCTCCGGGTCAGCACAACTTTCTATCGCTTCCAGGTCTGAACCTACCACCTCCTTTGGGTCGTATGTATTAAACACTTGGTTACCTGCACCATATCAGAAAACACTTTACATTTTACGAACTAGATGATACCAAAAATTCACCTCATATCTCACAACGTGAGAGGCTTAAATACTAATGTTAAGAGACGTACAGCTATGTCCCAGTACAGTCTTTTAGGAGCCAACATCTTATTCCTTCAAGAAACCCACTTTACTAATGACATAATCCCGAAATTTTGGACCAGAAAATTCACACAACACTTCCACGCAACGACTAACTCTAAGAAAAGAGGGGTCTCCATCCTTATCCACGCTGATTTACCATTTAAACATGAATCCACTATTGCAGATAGAGAAGGAAGGTATCTTATAGTCAGGGGTCACTTTGGAGAATCCCACGTTATTTTATGCAATGTTTACGCCCCCAACGACAATCAGCATTCGTTTTTTACCCAAATCTCCAGTTTACTTACCAACTGGTCCCACTATAAAATTATATTGGCAGGTGATTTCAATATCACGATGACCAAATTTAAAGAATCCAAAACCAAACTCACAGCTAAACAAATCAGACACAACAGAATCGTAAGCTCCATTCAAGAACACCTAACACCACATGCTCTATTTGACTCTTGGTTCACATTATATGGAAACACAACAGACACTACTTTTTATTCGGCAGCCCATAAACAATACACGAGACTGGATTACATCTACATTAGCCAAGTCTTACAACCACTTCTACAAACTTCAAAAATCCAGCCATGTGTGTGGTCAGACCATTCTGTTTTGTCCTTATATCTAGAGGGATTTGTAGATACACAAAGAGCGAGATCCTGGACTTATGATCCGACACATTTAAAAAACCCCACACACAGAGATAAATACATTAAATCACAGACTGATTTTTGGGAACTTAATAAGGGAACTACACTGAACCCTCTATCTCCTTGGGCAGCACATAAAACCTACATGCGAGGATTATTCATCCAGGACAAATCCACTAACAACAAACAATACAGAGCTCAAATATCACAACTACACACCGAAATTTCCGACTTAGAGAAACTCCATAAGACTACAAAAAGAAAAGACATTTTAACCACCCTAACAGTTAAAAGAGACGCTTTAGCCAACATGTTAAACACTCAGTCTATCAGAGCTATACAGAAACTAAATACACAATACTATATCTACAAAGACAAACCAGACAAATTTTTGGCGAATAAACTCAGAGACCGATGCAAAGCATCTATTATCCCTTCCATATTAGCGGCAAATGGCACTTCAGTTTCAAATCCTCAACTTATCGCGGATACATTTGCGGACTTCTATGGGAAGTTATACGACGGTAATAAGGTCACTTACACAAGCACCACAGAATCCCAAACAAAGCAATTTCTAAAAGAAGCCAATTTACACACAATTACAACAGAAGACCTAGACAAACTAAACACACCAATTTCCAGGGCAGAAGTCCTGAGGGTCATTAAGGACCTTAAGACAGGAAAAGCAGCAGGACCTGATGGATTTGTGGGGGAATATTATAAATCATTCAAAGAAATACTAGTCCCACATCTCACAGATTTTTGCAATTTCATACTAGAGGGGCACACTATCCCAAAAGATATGTTACAAGCCAAAATAGTAGTGATTCCCAAACCCGGCAAAAACCACAACTTATGCGCGAATTATCGCCCCATTTCGCTTATTAATCAAGACATGAAAATTTTCACGAAAATTTTAGCTAATAGACTAAAACATATTCTGCCAAAACTAGTTCACCCAGATCAAGTGGGCTTTGTATCAGATAGGGAAGCTCCAGACAATGTACGACGGCTCTTAAATATCATAGATTATGTGGGAGACTCCGGGATGCCTTCTCTGCTCCTCTCGCTGGATGCAGAGAAGGCATTCGATAGAGTAGATTGGAGATACATGTCGGCGGTACTACATCAGATGGGATTCAGGGGGGCCTTTATTACGGCTATAAATGCTATCTATTCAAACCCAACAGCCCAAGTGTCAATCTCAGGTTACAAGTCTAAGATCTTCCCCATATTAAACGGCACGAGACAGGGATGCCCACTTTCCCCTCTTCTTTTCGCGCTCTGCATAGAGCCTCTGGCGGCAAAAATCAGATTAGATCCAGATATTTCAGGAGTCAAAATTAAAAACCAAGAATACAAATCAACACTTTTTGCAGATGACATTCTTCTGACATTGTCCAAGCCCCTCACCTCACTAACCAATTTATACACTCTCCTAGACCAGTTCTCTCAAATTTCAGGATACAAAATTAACTTGGATAAATGCGAAGCAATGTCCCTAGGATTACCACAACATACCAAAAAAAACATTGAAATTAACTTCCAAATCAGATGGGTTGCCCATTCGCTCAAATATTTGGGAATACACCTAACATCTCGTATTGACCAGCTATACAAACATAATTACGAACCCCTTTACAAAGAGATAAAGAAAAAACTACATAAATGGAAAACATATAACTTCTCGTGGTTAGGCAGACTAGCGTCTGTCAAAATGACCATCCTACCCCAGATACTATACCTCTTTAGGACTCTCCCCATCCAAGTTCCACTCAAAGACCTAAAGACACTACAAAAAGACATAATAGCATATATTAGGGGGAACAAAACGGCGCGGATAATATCCACACTCATTATGAGACATAGACAATTGGGTGGAGTGGGTGCGCCCAACATTATAGATTATTACAGAGCAGCGAGGTTAGCCCAGACAACACTAATGGGACACACATCTAGGGAGATTATTTGGATTGACCTAGAGGCTAAGCTAAGAGACTCTTCACACTCAGACGATATTCTGTGGAATGATTACCCCTCAAAAGAACTCTCAAACAAACCAGGTTCACAGGTAACATTACATACTTCTCAGATATGGTCCTTTATGACTAAACGACAAAACTTATTATCCAAACAAACATTAGTGCGTCCACTTAGATCTCTAACTCCTATAGACCTACATGCTACAATCGATAAATGGTCCAACAAAGGACTTTACAGAGTGGCGGACTGGATGGATGGTAGAAAACCTAAAACATTTAACCAGATTCAAACACAACTTGATACAATAAAACTACAATGGTTCCAGTACCTACAAGTTAACTCAGCGATCTGTAGATACATTAGAGACTTTCAGCCAAACATTACTACTCCGTTAGAAAGCCTACTCAAATCCTCCCACAGACCTAAGGGGGCCATTTCCAAATTATACATGCAAATACAAACACTTGGAAACCCACACAAGTCTAAACTACTCATTAATTGGGAATCAGATCTAAACATTTACAAAGATAGGGGGTGGTGGGATGACGTGTTCCACTCAGCCTGTAAAGGACTACTGAGTACCGATTTGAGAGAAAACACGATCAAGACCATGTTTAGATGGTATCTGACCCCAATTAAAACGGCCCATATATCCGCTAGTCATAGCAAATATTGCTATAGGGGATGTGGAGAAATAGGCTCCTATCACCATATGTGGTGGGAATGTAGGGAAATACAGGAAATCTGGACTAAAACCTCTGACCTACTCAGTACAATCCTGGAGGACACTATCTGCCTGGCTCCAACCCATGCATTGTTACACATACCTATTCCCAAACTAAATAAACAGATAAATACATTCATCAAAATCATTTGCACAGTCACCAGAGTAAGTATTGCAAAATACTGGAAGGTCTCGGCCCCCCCTTGGGAAGAGGTTTTAAATAGAATTTCTCTTACATATCGAATGTATGAGTCTGCATCACAAGTACTGGACACACAAGCACAATTTGAGAAGATCTGGTTTTACTGGACACTAAATAACAGACCTACAACTTAAACACGGCTCTCCCCTTGCTGATTAGGAGATGGTGTGGATAACTGCTGACCCGCGGGGGGGGGGGGGGGACAAACAAGGAGATAACTCTTGGCAACTAAAATAAATCTTTTTCTCTTTTTCTTTTCCTTTCTTTCTCTTTTTTCTTTTTCTTACTTTCTATTTAGGGCTCACTGTGGCCTTAATATCCCTAACCCAAGGTTGATACAAGGTGATTCAGAGAAAACTTTCAAAATATACCTTGGGGTCTTCGTGTTTTTACCCTGTTACAGTTAGACATGTTAGTAAATCCATATGTTATAAGTTTTTTAAAGGAAAAAAAAAAAAACTATTTTGAGAATGCAAACTGTAATTCCACCTGATCAACTACAAGATTGTTAGCTTCATTTTAGCTATCTGTATAATGACCATACCACTAGACTGCTCGTGACATGGGTGGTAAATTGATGTGATGTTATATGATGTTATATTCTCAATAAAAATATTTAAACATAAATAAAAACTTATGAAAAAGTGCCTATGTAAGCTTTGTGCTTTTATAAAGTAAAACACTTAATTTTAAATGCTGAAATATTATGTTTTTTTTTTAAATAAGTAATTCTAAAACTTCTATTGTTTTCATACCATCCCTCTGCCTCCTTCCCACTTTCTTCTGCTATGTAGTGACGTATAAAGCGGGTCCCGCCCGCTCTATACATGGGGGCTGATTTTTCAAGGGCTGAATGGCCCCTGATGCCAGTTTCTGCACGAGACCGCAGCTCCTTAACTGGTCCGCTGCCTCTAAGGCTGCGGATATCAATCTGCCCGGTCCTATACGATCGGGTTGATTGACACCCCCTGCTAGCGGCCGATTGGCCGTGAATCTGCAGGGGGCGTCATTGAATGTCTGTCGGACATGATACGCTACAGCGTATCATGTCGGACAGACATTGATTAATCGGCCCCATAGTATAGATTGCACGCACCTGGCATGTATTCTAGACAAGGATAAACTGCACATACTGCATAACTCTTCTGTAATTCTCCCTGCAGCTTTTCGGAAGCCGATGCCTATTATTTCTAATCGGCAGTGTGCACAGCCTCACATTGGCCAAGCTGGCTATTGCATAAGAGAAGATAAAAAGCAGTTCAGCAGGGGGCAGGCCTTCATATAAAGGTAGGTCTCCTAATTCTTTTAAAAAGTTTTTGCACTGCACATTATTAAAATAAAAAATGATAAACAGCATCCACATGTACTCTGTGTACCAAATGTAAGTCTGCTTTGCAGCATATTTACATTTACTATAAATTGAATTACTCCTTTGTAAGTAATTAAAATGTTTTTGACATAATATAAGAAAAAGAAAGAGTTTCATATCCCTTTAACCCCTAGCCACCTTTAGGATGTTCCATGCCATTCTTTAAGAGCTGGGCTTAAACGCCTTTAGAATGTCCTACCTTTTTTTTGGCATCCTGGTTTTAGGCAATAGAAAATCCGAATGGGGACGTGCCTAGTATCGTAGGCAGTCCCTCAAGATCCAATCCAGGTGTTGAAATCACGTGATCACATCAACCATTGCGTGATTTCCTTTTTCAAGCAAAATGTTTACATTGAAACCTTGTTCCCAGTGTACAACACTTGCCCCCCAGCATGAAGGGGTTAAGAAAGAATGGACAAAATAAAAACAAAATTGATGCTTACTGAGAATAATTAAAGGGCCATAATACCCAAATGTTTAAACACTTGAAAGTGATGCAGCATAGCTGTAAAAAAGCTGATTAGAAAATATCACCTGAACATCTCTATGTAAAAAAGAAAGATATTTTACCTCAAAAGTTCCTCAGTAGCCACCTCCCATTGTAAAGGATTTCTAAGCAGCATTTTAGTGTGTCTGTCCTGGGACATCTGAAGGGATGAGCATCGTGCACTCTCATATTATTTCACCAATCAGGTAAAGGAAGCTTACTATGAAATCTCATGAGAGTTAAGTCAAATCTCATGAGATCACAGTAAGAGTTCATGACCTCAGCACTGCTGATGCTGATTGGCTGCTGTTCATTTCTTCATTTTTTTTAATTTTTTTACCTGCAGCTGGGAGCAGCTGAGTATAACTTTTTACACAGAACTTACTCTGCTGAGCTGAGGAAATTGTGAGGTAAAATATCTTCTTTTTTTACATAGAGATGCTCAGGTGATATTTTCCTGTCAGCTTTTTACAGTTATACTGCATCAGTTTCAAGTGATTTAGCATATGAGTATTATGTCCCTTTAATTATCCCTTATCATATCGGTGTGAAGCCAAATACACATAACATATACAAGTGCTGTTTGATTGACAGTATTAGTATGAGAGAACCATTCGATTAAACAATGTATTTTCATGAGATACATTTTTTTTATTGATATTTATTACATTAGCATTTGTACTCAACAACTGGGATTTCTGTATAAAATGTTTAACTTTGCAAAGAAACAGAGAAAATAATTGAACATAGGAAATGTTCATTAGTATCTGAGTTAGCTCATTTATCAAAATCATACTCTGTTTTGAATATGCACTTTCAATAATTAAAAGTGAAATTTGATTATCATACATATTCCTCTAGGTGTTTGTGTATTCTTACTTCAATGCTTAAAGGGACACTAAACGCTAAATAAATGCTAAAAAAATGATGCATTTAAAGAAAAGATTAGTCTGAGAATAATATGTAGATGTATTTTTTTAAAGTTTCATTAGCTGTTTAAATATTGACAAAATAAGTGCTCGATTTACCAAAGCCCTACGGCTGCAAGTTCTCACAAGAACTTGCTCGCCGTAATTTATCAAGCAGCGGTCACCAGACCGCTGCCTCCTTAACCTCTTCGCCACCTCTAAGGTGGCGAAATTCAATCTCTGCGGTCAAGTCTGACCGAGGAGATTTACAGCTTCTGCCCGCGCGTGATTGGCTGTGCGCGGGCACGGGGTGGGATTGCACGCAAGCCAAAATTGCGCTTTTGTGCAATGTTGATTGCCTGCGGGTAATTTCGCCACGCCACAGGCGAGCTGAGGCATACAGGGGCAAGTAAACGCGCCCCTGTACGCCTCAGCTTTGATAAATCTAGCCCTAAGTGTAAGGGGTAGATATATTAATAGTCGGGCTGTTGGTATTTAACATTGCACAAGCATTTCTAGTGAATCGTCCGCTAGCAGGGGCTGTAAATCATCCTGATCGGATCAGGAGGATATCTTATGACCGCTGTTTCTTAACTTCCATTTCAGGTGAGCCTGAAACGATGGGGCTCCGAAGCAGTATCCACTGCTTAATAAATGGAGCCCATGGCTATGGGCTATGTAGGGACAGTTATAAATAGGTCACTAGAGTGTGCAGCCAATGGCTGTATGAAATATAAGTCTTCTGCACTTCCATTTCTATCAGGAACTGAAAAGCTCACAATTTTAGAATGGAATTAAAAGGGGACAAAAAAATAATGAAAGTATATTGCAGACTTATATATATATATATATAATTTATCATTTTATATTACCAACTCAAACACCTATATTACGAGTTTTGTGTTAGAGGCTGTGCGGTGCTAACAAGCAGTTTATGCTCACCGCTCACTTACAGACAGCGCTGGTATTACGAGTTTTTACAAACCAGACAAGAAGTGAGCGTTGAGCAAAATTTTGCTCATTACCGCATTCCAATACCAGCGCTGCTTATGTTAGCGGTGAGCTGGTGTAACGTGCTCGTGCACGATTTCCCCATAGGAATCAACGGGGAGAGCCGGTTGAAAAAAAGTCTAACACCTGCAAAAAAGCAGCGTAAAGCTGTTTAACGCAGCCCCATTGATTCCTATGGGGAAATACATTTTATGTCTACACCTAACACCCTAACATGAACCCCGAGTCTAAACACCCCTAATTTTACGCTTATTAACCCCTAATCTGCCGCCCCCGACATCGCCGACACCTACATTATAATTATTAACCCCTAATCTGCCACTCCGGACACCGCCACCACTTACATTATACTTATTAAGCCCTAATCTGCCGTCCCCAACGTCGCCGCCACTATAATAAACATATTAACCCCTAAACCGCCGCACTCCCGCCTCGCAAACATTAGTTAAATATTATTAACCCCTAATCTGCCGGCCCTAACATCGCCGACACCTACCTAGATTTATTAACCCCTAATCTGCCGCCCCCAACGTCGCCACCACTATATTAAAGTTATTAACCCCTAAACCTAACACCCCCTAACTTAAATATAATTAAAAGAAATCGAAATAAATATTCCTATCATTAACTAAATTATTCCTATTTAAAACTAAATACCTATAAAATAAGCCCTAAGCTAGCTACAATATAACTTATAGTTACATTGTATCTATCGTAGGGTTTATTTTTATTTTACAGGCAACTTTGTATTTATTTTAACTAGGTAGAATAGTTACTAAATAGTTATTAACTATTTACTAACTACCTAGCTAAAATAAATACAAAAGTACCTGTAAAATAAAACCTAACCTAAGTTACAATTACACCTAACACTACACTATAATTAAATGTATTCCCTTAATTAAATACAATTAAATAAAATTAGCTAAAGTGCAAAAAAACAAACATTAAATTACAGAAAATAATAAACAAATTACAATATTTTAAAACTAATTACACCTAATCTAATTCCCCTAACAAAATAAAAAAGCCCCCCCAAAGTAAAAAAAAGCCCTACCCTACACTAAATTACAAATAGCCCTTAAAAGGGCCTTTTGCGGGGCATTGCCCCAAAGTAATCTGCTCTTTTACCTGTAAAACACACAACCAACTCTACTCTAAAACCCACCCAGTACCCCCTTAAAAAAAACTAACACTAACCCCTTGAAGATCACCTTACCGGGAGAAGTTTTCATCCAACCGGGCCGAAGTCCTCAACGAAGCCGGGAGAAGTCTTCATCCAAGCCGGGCGAAGTGGTCCTCCAGACGGGCAGAAGTCTTCATTGAGACAGCATCTTCTATCTTCATCCATCCGGCGCGGAGCGGGGCCATCTTCAAAACATCCGACGCGGAGCATCCTCTTCCTTCCGACGGCTAACACTGAATAAAGGTTCCTTTAAATGACGTCATCCAAGATGGCGTCCCTTCAATTCCGATTGGCTGATAGAATTCTATCAGCCAATCGGAATTAAGGTAGAAAAAATCCTATTGGCTGATGCAATCAGCCAATAGGATTGAGCTGGCATTCTATTGGCTGTTCCAATAGGGGTTAGTGTTAGTTTTTTTTAAGGGGGTATTGGGTGGGTTTTAGAGTAGGGTTGGTTGTGTGAGTGGTGGGTTTTAATGTTGGGAGGGATTTGTATTTTTTTTTTTTTACAGGTAAGAGCTGATTACTTTGGGGCAATGCCCCGCAAAAGTCCCTTTTAAGGACTATTTGTAATTTAGTGTAGGTTAGGGCTTTTTTTTATTTTTTTGGGGGGGGGGGCTTTTTTATTTTGTTAGGGGGATTAGATTAGGTGTAATTAGTTTAAAAATCTTGTAATTTGTTTATTTTCTGTAATTTAGTTTTTTTGTTGTTGTACTTTAGCTAATTTTATTTAATTGTATTTAATTTAGGGAATTAATTTAATTATATTGTAGTGTTAGTGTAACTTATTTTACAGGTAAATTTGTCTTTATTTTAGCTAGGTAGTTATTAAATAGTTAATAACTATTTAATAACTATTCTACCTAGTTAAAATAAATACAAATTTGCCTGTAAAATAAAAATAAATCCTAAGCTAGATACAATGTAGGAATAATTTAGTTGGTGATTAGTAATTTTTATTTAGATTTCTTCTAATTATAATTAAGTTAGGGGGTGTTAGGGTTAGGGTTAGACTTAGATTTAGGTGTTAATAACTTTAATATAGTGGGGGCAGCAGATTAGGGCTTAATAAATGTAGGTAGGTGTCGGCGACGTTAGGGACGCCAGATTAGGGGTTAGTAATATTTAACTAATGTTTGCGAGGCAGGAGTGCGGCGGTTTAGGGGTTATTATATTTATTATAGTGGGGGCGATGTCCGGTTCGGCAGATTAGGGGTTAAACATTTTCTTTTAGTGTTTGCGATGCGGGAGGGCCTCAGTTTAATAGGTAGTTTATAGGTGTTAGTGTACTTTTTAGCACTTTAGTTAAGAGTTTTATGCTACAGCGTTGTAGTGTAAAACTCTTAACTACTGACTTTAAAATGCGGTACCAGTCTTGACAGGAGAGGGTCTACCGCTCACTTTTTGGCAGACTCGTAATACCGGCACTATGCAAGTCCCATTGAAAAAAGAGGATACGTAATTTAAAGTGGATTTGCGGTATTTCCAAGTCTGGCCAAAAAAGTGAGCGGTGAGCCTGTAACTTCAAGACTCGTAATACCAGTGGGCGTTAAAAAGCAGCGTTAGGACCTCTTAATGCTGCTTTTTAAGCCTAACGCACAACTCGTAATCTAGCCGAAAGTGTTTAAAGGAATACTGAACCCATCAGAAAGAGTAGCAATTTTTTTTATTTTTCTTTGTTCTCTTGGTATCTTTATTTGAAAAAACAGGAAATTAAGTTTACGAACCAGACTATCTTTGGTTCAGCACTGGGGTAGCGCTTGCTGATTGGTGGCTAAGTGTAACCACCAATCAGAAAGCACTACCTAGGTGCTGAACCAAAAATGGACCAGCTCCTAACCTTACATTTTTGCTATTTCAAATTAAAGGGACATGAAACCCAAAATGTTTCTTTCATGATTCAGCTAGAGAATACAATTTTAAACAGCTTTCCAATTTACTTCTATTATTTAATTTGCTTCCTTCTCTTGTTATCCTTTGCTGAAAGCTTTATCTAGGAAAGCTCAGGAGCAGCAGAGAACCTAGGTTCTAGCTGTTGATTGGTAGCTGCATATATATATTGATTGTGATTGGCTCACCCATGAGTTCAGTTAGAAACCATTAGTGCATTGCTGCTCCTTCAACAAATGATACCAAGAGAATGAAACAAATGAGATGATAGAAGTAAATTAGAAAGTTGTTTAAAATTGTATTCTCTATCTGAATCATGAAAGATATAATTTGGGTTTCATGTCCCTTTAAGATAGCAAGAGAACGGAGAGCAATGTATAATAGGAGTAAATTAGAAAGTTGCTTAAAATTGCTGCTCTATCTGAATCATGAAAGAAAAAAATTGGGTTCAGTGTCCCTTTAATTCTGAACTTGATGTACAACTTTTTTTAGAACCTCCTGAAAAATGTTGTGTATCTTTGTAAATAAGTTAATTGAGTTACCTGATATCTATTAGTTCTTTTTACAAGTTGTAGGGGGAGTAGGGTTGCTACCTCGGCCATGTTTTCCTGGACACTTATGAGTTACACATGCTGCAGGGTATTCAGAGGAAACATGCATTGTGCTGCTGGACATCACAAAAATAGTGATCCTGGACAGCATTATTCATGCTCCTCCCTGCACACCCTGCAGCATGTGTAACTCATAAGTGTCCAGGAAAACATGGCCGAGGTGGCCACCCTAAGGGGGGAGTCGTCTACATCTGTTCTAGTATCAGTTTTAATTCATAATGTAGTTCTACTTTTCAGTGTTTGTAAATGATTGAAATATATAAATTGCAGATAAGAACAACTTACCCAGCTTTCTGTTGAATCATAATATAAAGTGTTTGATATTGAACCTAGTCTCCACACCACTTAAAAACCCATGTGAAAATATAAGCGCGTTTTGTTTCATAGTCTACGTCATTTCAATCCACTTGAAGCACCGCTATCTGAATTAGTAAAACTGCCCGTGTTACTTATGCAACATTACAGTAAAAGCTGTTGCAAACACAAAATAAATAACCAGGTATTTCACAGTTTTTTTTTAAACAATTTTAATTGCAAGAAATTTCACAGCTCTTCACTGAAGCAGAGATAAGTAGCCAAAGCCGAAGTGAATCATGGAGACTAATTGATTAACTATTAAAGGGACAGTATACTTGATTTTTTTTATTGTTTAAAAAGATAGATAACACCTTTACTACTCATTATCCAGCTTTGCACAAGCAACATTGTTATATTAATATACTTTATAACCTTTAAACCTCTAAATTTCGGACTGTTTCCAAACCCCTGCAGGCCGCCTCTTATCTAAGTTCATTTTATCAGCTTTTCACAGCCAGACAGTGCTACTTCATTTGTGCCATATAGATAACATTGTGCTCACTCCCATGGAGTTATTTGAGTCAGCACTGATTGGCTTAAATGCAAGTCTGTAAAAAGCACTGAGACAAGTGGGTAGTCAGCAGAGGCTTAGATACAAGATGATCACAGAGATATACAAACTATGAATATGAATTTCATCATGAAAAATGGGGGGGTTAAAAAATAATTTATTGCCGTTTTCAAAATATAGTATATCTAAAAAAATACCTCCAAAATAGATTCATTATTTAGTATTGATGTCAGCATGTATCTCATGTAATGGCGACACCAGGCATGCAGTCACAGGGATACCTCTGTGATCAATCCAGGGGTTTACAAATTTATTTTTTAATCTAGGAGTCAGGAAGTTTATTATCCAATAGTGTGGAGTATTTTATGCCGTCATTCTCTGCACTAAGCTTAGACTGCAGAAGATGACAATGTATAATTTTCTTTGGGGTCCCTTTCGATGTCCTGAATCCTGGGTAACCCCTGCACTGCAGCCAGGAAAGCAAACTGCATACTTCTTCATTGCCAGGTGCAGTGGGAACTTCCTGTGATGTCACCACATGAGTGCATGATGAGGTCAATAGGAACAAGGAAGTCCCTGCAGCTGCTGGATCTTCTGTAACTGCATTTGGTCAGAGGGTTTTTAAAACCCATATCTCAGCCCCAGACCAAATTCAGGGAAAATAAACTTCTTATTTAAAAGGTTTCAGGTTCAGGTAAAAGTGCTTTTTACTCTGAGGTGAGGGGGCTGTTCAGAGAGCCCCTCTCTTCACCCTGTTTGTGCTTGAGGGACAAGTGACATCTTATTTGAAAGGGGAGAATTCCCCCTTTAATTTTAAGGGCATCACTGCAGTATTGGTGTATGCCTGTTCCAATTAATTCCCCATACAGTGTATGATGTGAGAGAAGTTGAACTGTTTGAGCCCCTACCCCCCCATAAAACACAGGGAAATATGAGAGCTCTTTCATAGCAACAGAGGTGCATTTTAAGGTTCTCTGTGCTGTAAAAGGAATCCTAGCACCCAACAATAAGTACTACAACAGGGCAAGTAATCCCTGTTTTGAAAAAGGAGAGACCCTCCTTTGAAAACAGTGGTTACATTACAACTATGATTGCCTAACAGATCCATAGGTATATAGAACAATATAATGGGGTGTTGTATCTTCTTCGGTTCGCCATAGAATACATAGACAAACTTGACACCCCTTAAAGGTACATGAAACCCATATTTATTATTTTGTGGTTCAAATAGAGTATACATTTTTAAACCGCTTTTCAATTTATTTCTATTATGAATTTTGCTTCATTCTCTTGGTATCTTGTATTGAATGAGAATCAAAGTACTACCGGGAGCTAGCTGAACATATTGGTAAGCCAATGACATGAGGCTAGCTCCCATCTTCTAAACCTATCTAGGTATGCTTTTTAACGGATACCAAGAAACCAAAGCAAATGAGATAATAGAAAGAAAGTGAAAAGTTTTTAAAATGATTTGCTCTATGTATGTTGAGGTTGATGTATTACATTTCTGCATCAATTATTTAAGAAGTTTTGTTTCTAATGGTTTAGATTGAATATTTATAGTTTCTAATATACTCATTTTATTATCACCCAGTAGAGGAGACATCTGTATTTACCACAAGGGGTTAGGCAAACGTGATGGTTCTACTTATATGTCTACAAAAACAATTTGCATTTATTCTGATGATTCTGTTATTTGTATAGAAACTAATCTGTATCTATTTATTTATTTTTGTTGTGTTTCTCTTTTTTTTCTTACAGTTCTAAAGATTGCAAAATGTATATTCATTGTTCAATGTTGTTTGAACCTTAAAGGGATATAAAACCCAAATGTTTTTCTTTCATGATTCAGATAGGGCATGCTATTTTAAGCAACTTTCTAATTTACTTCTATGATCAATTTTTCTTCGTTCTCTTCGGGGTCCATTTATCATTGTGCGGACGGACATGATCCGCTATAGCGAACCATGTCCGCTGCACATCGATAAATTCCGACAGCATACACCGTCAACATTTATTATTGCATTTGTGAACTGCTGGTGCAACACCGCCCCCTGCAGATTTGCAGCCAATCGGCCGCCAGCAGGGGGTGTTAATCAACCCGATTGTATTGGATTGGGTTGATTTTCGGTGATGTCTGTCCGCTGCCTCAGAGCAGGCGGACAGGTTATGGAGCAGCGGTCTTTAGACCGCTGCTCCATAACATGTGTTTCTGGCGAGCCTAAAGGCTCGCCAGAAACACAGGGCATCAAATAAACCCCTTGGTATGCTTTGTTGAATGAGCAGCAATGCACTATTGGTTGCTGACTGAACACATGGGTGAGCCAATGACAATCAGTATATACAGTATATACTGTATATAAACTGTATGTGTGTGTATATATATATATATATATATATATATATATATATGCAGCCACCAATCAGCAGCTAGAGCCTAGGTTATTTGCTGTTCCTGAGCTTTCCAAGATTAACCTTTCAGCAAAGGATAACAAGAGAAGGAAGCAAATTAAATAATAGAAGTAAATTGGAAAGCTGTTTAAAATTGTATGCTTTGTCTGAATCACAAAACATTTTTTTGGGGATTTATGTCCCTTTAACAATAAATTTAATTAAGAAAAAAAAGTAAATTATATGCTCTATCTGAATCTTGAAAGAAAAATTTTGGGGTTTCATATCCTTTTAATTGTAACTTTAAATGAGCGTTAATGCATCCATCTAGCTGCAAGGTGATTGCCATAACAGTGGCAAATACCTCTCAGTTCTATTGTGAAGGTTTTGGTGATTTTAAAAGGCCTTTATTACTATGGAAATATATCATACGACTCTTAATTTAAGAGAGTGAGGTCCTGCCATTCAGATATCTAGTAACTGTCAAGTGGTATTCATAGTAATAATGATCATCTGGTAGCGACCTCTAGTATTGTTGTGTTATTGATGTTCAGGCTTATAGATCCATGTTTCTCTGAAATAATAAAAAAACTAAAACTAAAAAAAAATAGGAATAAAAATATATGGGGAACTAGCTGTAAAAAATGTGGTATTTTTTAAAAAAACTATTAAAATAATTTTTGATGCATTTATTTTGGGCTTAGTGTTTTGTTTATTATATTTTATATTTATTGCTATGAGGAATTAGCAATTTTGTGTAATGTTAACATTTAGCTAATATTTTTATGGTTAGATATTTAAGAACTATTCATTTCCTGTATAAATAGCAAGGTGGTACAAAGTGACTAAATAATAAATATTATTTTCTTATTTTAAATGATTAATTTTTATTGAATAGTATAGATATAAAATACTAACGTTTGGTTTGTAAGGTGAACTGCTGCTAAATATGGGACCATGAATTAAAATATGACAGACAAAAATACTGCTGTGCTGCTGTTTACCATGTACACCATAGAAAATTACACATGTTTATGTATATATATATATATATATATATATATATATATATATATATATATATATATATATATATATATATATATATATATATATATAATATGTATATATATATATATATATATATATATATTTATATATATAATATCTATATGTATATATAAATGCAAAAGGATCAAGAGGAGCTGGATTTTCAATCGGTGAATACAAACTTTGGGGTTAATTTGGGCTTTTTTGGGATGAGTTTTTATTTTCAAGAATGTGCTTTTCTCCTGTTAAGTGTGGTCAGTCCACGGGTCATCATTACTTCTGGGATATTTACTCCTCCCCAACAGGAAGTGCAAGAGGATTCACCCAGCAGAGCTGCTACATAGCTCCTCCCCTCTATGTCACCTCCAGTCATTCTCTTGCACCCAACGAATAGATAGGATGTGTGAGAGGACTGTGGCGATTATACTTAGTTTCATACCTTCAATCAAAAGTTTGTTATTTTATAATAGCACCGGAGTGTGTTATTCCTTCTCTGGTAGAATTTGAAGAAGAATCTACCTGAGTTTTTTCTATGATTTTAGCCGGCGTAGTTAAGATCATATTGCTGTTTCTCGGCCATCTGAGGAGAGGTAAACTTCAGATCAGGGGACAGCGGGCAGATTAATCTGCAAAGAGGTATGTAGCAGCTTATTATTTTCTGACAATGGAATTGATGAGAAAATTCTGCCATACCGATATAATGTAAACTCAGCCTTAAATGCAGTAGCAGCAACTGGTATCAGGCTGTCATGTATGTATATTTTACACTTCAGTATTCTGGGGAATGGCACTTCACTGGAATTATACTGTATGCATAAGACTTTAGCCTAATTTGCAGGGACTAGCAACAGGCTTTTTAATAACACTTAATTTATTTAATGTTAAACGTTTTTTGCTGGCATGTAAAATGGTTTAATTTTCTGAGGTACTGGGTGAAAAAATGTTTTGGGCACTATTTTTTTCCACTTGGCAGTCGTTTTATTTAATTTATGACAGTTTACTGATCTCTCTCACTGTTGTGTGTGAGGGGGAGGGGCCTTTTTTGGCGCTTTTGCTACGCATCAAAAAATTCAGTCAGAAGTTTATTGTCTTCCCTGCATGATCCGGTTCATCTCTACAGAACTCAGGGGTCTTCAAAACTTGTTTTGAGGGAGGTAATCACTCACAGCAGAGCTGTGAGATTGTAGTTGACTGTGATAAAAATCGTTTATTTCTGTATTTTTTTTCTGCTATCAGGGTTAGTTATCCTTTGCTAATGGGAGCAATCCTTTGCTAAAATTGTGTTTTTACAAAGATTTGATGCTATAACTTTTCAGTTTATTAATTTTCAACTGTCATAACTTTTTCTGTGCTTCTTATAGGCACAGTACATTTTCATATTATAGTAAATTACTTGAAAAGTATTTCCAAGTTACTAGTTTATTTGCTAGTGTGTTAAACATGTCTGATTCAGAGGAAGATATCTGTGCTATATGTGCTAAAGCCAAAGTGGAGCCCAATAGAAATTTATGTACTAACTGCATTGATGCTACTTTAAATAAAAGTCAATCTGTACAAATTGAACATATTTCACCAAACAACGAGGGGAGAGTTATGCCGACTAACTCGCCTCACGTGTCAGTACCTGCATCTCCCGCTCGGGAGGTGCGTGATATTGTAGCGCCGAGTACATCTGGGCGGCCATTACAAATCACATTACAGGATATGGCTACTGTTATGACTGAAGTTTTGGCTAAATTACCAGAACTAAGAGGTAAGCGTGATCACTCTGGGGTGAGAACAGAGTGCGCTGATAATATTAGGGCCATGTCAGACACTGCGTCACAATTTGCAGAACATGAGGACGGAGAGCTTCATTCTGCGGGTGACGGTTCTGATCCAAACAAACTGGATTCAGACATTTCAAATTTTAAATTTAAGCTGGAAAACCTCCGTGTATTACTAGGGGAGGTGTTAGCGGCTCTGAATTATTGTAACACAGTTGCAATACCAGAGAAAATGTGTAGGTTGGATAAATATTTTGCGGTACCGTCGAGTACTGACGTTTTTCCTATACCTAAGAGACTTACTGAAATTGTTACTAAGGAGTGGGATAGACCCGGTGTGCCGTTCTCACCCCCTCCGATATTTAGAAAAATGTTTCCAATAGACGCCACCACACGGGACTTATGGCAAACGGTCCCTAAGGTGGAGGGAGCAGTTTCTACTTTAGCTAAGCGTACCACTATCCCGGTGGAGGATAGCTGTGCCTTTTCAGATCCAATGGATAAAAAGTTAGAGGGTTACCTTAAGAAAATGTTTGTTCAACAAGGTTTTATATTGCAACCTCTTGCATGCATTGCGCCTGTCACGGCTGCAGCAGCATTTTGGTTTGAGTCTCTGGAAGAGACACTTGAATCAGCTCCATTAGATGAGATTACACACAAGCTTAAAGCCCTTAAGTTAGCTAACTCATTTATTTCGGATGCCGTAGTACATTTAACTAAACTTACGGCTAAGAATTCCGGATTCGCCATTCAGGCGCGCAGAGCTCTGTGGCTAAAATCCTGGTCAGCTGACGTTACTTCTAAATCTAAATTGCTTAATATACCTTTCAAAGGGCAGACTTTATTCGGGCCCGGGTTGAAAGAAATTATCGCTGACATAACAGGAGGTAAAGGCCATGCCCTGCCTCAAGACAGAGCCAAACCTAAGGCTAGACAGTCTAATTTTCGTTCCTTTCGTAATTTCAAAGCAGGAGCAGCATCAACTTCCTCTGCACCAAAACAGGAAGGAGCTGTTGCTCGCTACAGACAAGGCTGGAGACCTAACCAGTCCTGGAACAAGGGCAAGCAGGCCAGGAAACCTGCTGCTGCCCCTAAGACAGCATGAATTGAGGGCCCCCGATCCGGGAACGGATCTAGTGGGGGGCAGACTTTCTCTCTTCGCCCAGGCTTGGGCAAGAGATGTCCAGGATCCCTGGGCGTTAGAGATCATATCTCAGGGATACCTTCTGGACTTCAAATCCTCTCCCCCAAGAGGGAGATTTCATCTGTCAAGGTTGTCAACAAACCAAATAAAGAAAGAGGCGTTTCTACGCTGCGTACAAGATCTTTTATTAATGGGAGTGATCCATCCGGTTCCGCGGTCGGAACAAGGACAAGGGTTTTACTCAAATCTGTTTGTGGTTCCCAAAAAAGAGGGAACTTTCAGGCCAATCTTGGATTTAAAGATCCTAAACAAATTCCTAAGAGTTCCATCGTTCAAAATGGAAACTATTCGGACAATTTTACCCATGATCCAAAAGGGTCAGTACATGACCACAGTGGATTTAAAGGATGCTTACCTTCACATACCGATTCACAAAGATCATTACCGGTATCTAAGGTTTGCCTTTCTAGACAGGCATTACCAGTTTGTAGCTCTTCCATTCGGATTGGCTACGGCTCCAAGAATCTTCACAAAGGTTCTGGGTGCTCTTCTGGCGGTACTAAGACCGCGAGGAATTTCGGTAGCTCCGTACCTAGACGACATTCTGATACAAGCTTCAAGCTTTCAAACTGCCAAGTCTCATACAGAGTTAGTACTGGCATTTCTAAGGTCGCATGGATGGAAGGTGAACGAAAAGAAGAGTTCTCTCTTTCCACTCACAAGAGTTCCCTTCTTGGGGACTCTTATAGATTCGGTAGAAATGAAGATTTACCTGACAGAAGACAGGTTAACAAAGCTTCAAAATGCATGCCGTGTCCTTCATTCCATTCAACACCCGTCAGTAGCTCAATGCATGGAGGTGATCGGCTTAATGGTAGCGGCAATGGACATAGTACCCTTTGCACGCCTACATCTCAGACCGCTGCAATTGTGCATGCTAAGTCAGTGGAATGGGGATTACTCAGACTTGTCCCCTACTCTGAATCTGGATCAAGAGACCAGAAATTCTCTTCTATGGTGGCTTTCTCGGCCACATCTGTCCAGGGGGATGCCATTCAGCAGGCCGGACTGGACAATTGTAACAACAGACGCCAGCCTACTAGGTTGGGGCGCTGTCTGGAATTCTCTGAAGGCTCAGGGACAATGGAATCAGGAGGAGAGTCTCCTACCAATAAACATTCTGGAATTGAGAGCAGTTCTCAATGCCCTTCTGGCTTGGCCCCTGTTAACAACTCGGGGGTTCATCAGGTTTCAGTCGGACAACATCACGACTATAGCTTACATCGACCATCAGGGAGGGACAAGAAGCTCCCTAGCAATGATGGAAGTATCAAAGATAATTCGCTGGGCAGAGTCTCACTCTTGCCACCTGTCAGCAATCCACATCCCGGGAGTGGAGAACTGGGAGGCGGATTTCCTAAGTCGTCAGACTTTTCATCCGGGGGAGTGGGAACTTCATCCGGAGGTCTTTGCCCAAATACTTCGACGTTGGGGCAAACCAGAGATAGATCTCATGGCGTCTCGACAGAACGCCAAGCTTCCTCGTTACGGGTCCAGATCCAGGGATCCGGGAGCGGTTCTGATAGATGCTTTGACAGCACCTTGGACCTTCGGGATGGCTTATGTGTTTCCACCCTTCCCGATGCTTCCTCGATTGATTGCCAGAATCAAACAGGAGAGAGCATCAGTGATTCTAATAGCGCCTGCATGGCCACGCAGGACTTGGTATGCAGATCTAGTGGACATGTCATCCTGTCCACCTTGGTCTCTACCTCTGAAACAGGACCTTCTGATCCAGGGTCCCTTCAAACATCAAAATCTAATTTCTCTGAAGCTGACTGCTTGGAAATTGAACGCTTGATTTTATCAAAACATGGTTTTTCTGAGTCAGTTATTGTCATATCACAGTAATTCTCAATCTCTATACTTCATGATTTCCACGTTTCACTGTCCCTTTAAACATAATATCACATGACCGTTATGCCTTTATAAGCCCTCCTCTCTAATTCAACGATGCTTGGTAATTTGATTCGCATGAGGAGTGATCACAACTTTCAAGAAGCTCTCTCCATTTTCGTCAAGTTGTTTACTAACTTTATATCTGCAAAGTTCTTTTCAATCACAGGACAGCATACTTCATTCTGAAACGCTAACCGACATACAGCGTGTCTGCAGTAGTTCGGCGTCTGACGTCATCAGCACTCCGGGAGTCAGTGTCGCAGCTCCTCTCTGTTGCCGGATTCTACACTGCTTCTCAGGACAACTTATTGCTAGCTAGCAAAGTCTTCACAAGTACACGCTGGTCATGAAGTGTTGGGTATCGTACTAAACATAAAGTTATTGCTGAAGTTACGCTAATTTCATATGTTCCAAAGACTGTATATACTAACAATTCAAGCTGATACATATACGTTACTAATGGAAAGTTTGCATGTTTAACATCTTCTGCATATATGCTGGTTATTTCTGCATACAGTACATTGCCATAACAATCCTGCTGCATTCATAAATAAGGTTGCATATGAACTTTACTATCCTGAACATTCAAGCATTGTACCTGAGTGATAAGCTACATTCTATTTAAAGAGATACTAACAGAGCTTCAATTACATAAAGTTATAATTTATTCTATATCCAAAGAGATTATTTATTGTTTAGCAAATGCTATTATATTATTTAGGAGAGTATTAGCACATTCACATTGTTGTGCATATCTCCAGCAACTAAAGTTAGTTGTAATTTACTTTTGACCTAAACAGGTCACCCTCAGTCAATGAGCAGAATAAGGTTCCTAGTTTATCAAGGTACCTAGGTTTGGTGTGAGACTGAGTGGAGTAGATACAACTGGGTTCACATTAATCATATAATAAATCCTCACATATTACCAAGCCACCCTTAACCCACTTGTATCTATAATGGATGTTACTGAATTATCCAACCGTGTTGGAACCCTTTCTCAAAATATGGATATAATGATCCAGGGTCTTAGGGACCTCCAAGTTGAAAATCAGGAATTACGAAAATATATTAGGGATCATGTACCTGCTCAAACTTTACCATCACCTCTTGTTTCCCCTGAGCCACAAATATGTCCACCTGAGAGATTTTCTGGAGACAGAACTCAATTTAGAGACTTCAAAAATTCATGTACTTTATTATTTTCATTGAAACCAAGAACCTATCCTACCGAAAGGGTTAAAGTTCTAACGGTAATTTCTTATCTCACTGGTGAAGCCAAGGCATGGGCTAATGCATACTATGAAAAAGAAGATCCTATCTTAAACTCATTAGAATCATTTTTTAATGCCATGTCCTTACTATATGAAGATCACGACAAACAAGCTTCAGCAGAAAATTCTATCAGACATTTGCGACAAGGTAGACGCCCTGTAGAAGAATATATAACTGATTTCAAAAGATGGGCACCTGACACACAGTGGAATAACCCAGCTTTGACAAATCAATTCCGTATTGGATTAGCGGATGCTCTAAAAGATGAATTGGCACGTGTGGTTATTCCTAAGGACTTAGAAAATCTTATGACCTTGTCTATATCTATTGATCGTCGTTTGAGGGAAAGGAAGATTGAAAGAGGGTCATCAGAATTATCTACCAAGAAAGCCTATAGCTCTCATTCAGTTTCCACTGTGCGTTCAACAGTTGAGCCTATGGAGATAGGTTTTGTCAAAGGTCCTCTTAAACCTGAAGAAAAGGCTAGAAAAAGACAACATAATCTTTGTTTATATTGTGCTGCTAAGGACCACGGAGTAAAGGAGTGTCCAATTCTGTTAAAATCAAAAAGGGTAAGCAAGAGATAGCTCATTTAAATGAGACTGTTATAAAAAACTCATCTCACTTTACTCTTTCTGTTTGTCTACAGTGGGATCAACATCAACTTAAAGCCCAGGTGGTAATCGATTCAGGAGCAACTAATAATTTCATTCATTCATCTTTTGTTGAAAATCACAAGATTCCTATAATTAAAAAATTAATTGCATTACCTATTCGAGTCGTTGATGGTTCTTTTATCAATTCAGGTCCTGTTACCCATCATACAGATCCATTATCATTAACATTTTCATCAGGTCACTCTGAATTGTGTACCTTCGAGGTTATTCATTCTCCTTTGTACCCCATAATTCTAGGACTTTCATGGCTAAAGAAACATCAACCAACCATCTCATGGAATAGTGGTACTATTTCCTTCGACTCACCATATTGTAAAACACACTGTACACAATCACAAACTATATTACAGGTTGATATGACAAATATACCAACAGAGTACTCAGATTTTTATGATGTTTTTGATAAGGTTGAGGCTCAATCTCTACCTCCCCACAGACCTTACGACTGTCCTATCGATTTAAAACCAAACAGTAAAATTCCTTATGGTCGTATATATCCACTCTCTGAACCAGAACTGCTTCATCTCAAAGGATATCTTGAGGAAAATCTAAAGAAAGGTTTTATTCGGCCTTCTACATCTTCAGCTGGTGCCGGGATCTTTTTCGTGAAGAATAAAGATGACAGTCTCAGGCCAATAATTGACTATAGACAACTGAACAACTGTACAATAAAAAATAGATATCCTTTACCTCTTATTCCAGAACTCATAGAGAGGTTACAGGGTGCTACCATTTTCACCAAACTGGATTTAAGAGGTGCATATAATTTAATTAGAATTCGTAAAGGTGATGAATGGTTAACTGCCTTTCGTACTAGGTATGGTCTCTATGAGTACTGTGTCATGCCTTTTGGTTTGTGCAATGCACCTGCAACTTTTCAGTTTTTCATTAATGATGTTTTCAAAGATTTACTTGACACATACATTGTCATTTATTTGGACGATATTCTCATTTATTCAAATTCCAAAGAGGATCACATACAACATGTCAGAACAGTTCTTTCAAGATTAAGACAGAACAACTTATATGTTAAGGCAGAAAAATGTATATTCAATTCTGATACTATTTCTTTCCTGGGGTATCATATTTCACCAAAAGGAATATCCATGGAGGACAACAAAGTACAAGCTATCACTAACTGGCCTATTCCAAAAAATAAGAAAGAGCTCCAGAGATTCTTAGGATTCTCAAATTTTTATAGAAAATTTATTAAAGGTTTCTCTACTATCGCAAAACCTCTCACACTACTCACCCGAAAGAACAACAAATACCACTGGAACCAACAGGCAGATGATTCTTTTAACGCTCTCAAACATAGTTTCATTACCGCTCCAATCCTACAATTCCCAGATCCATCGAAACAATATACATTAGAAGTAGATGCATCCGAATTTGCAATAGGAGCCATTCTGTCTCAAAGAGATTCTTCTACCAACATGCTTCATCCTGTCGCATATTATTCTCGGGTTATGAATTCGGCCGAAATTAATTACCCAATTGGGGAAAAAGAACTTCTAGCCATCAAGGCTGCATTCGAATTTTGGAGACATCTATTAGAAGGGGCAAGATTTCCAATCATCATATTTACAGATCATCGTAATCTACAATATCTAAAAACTAACAAAAGTCTTTCTTCCAGACAAGTCAGATGGAGTTTATTCTTTACTAGATTTAATTTTATAATCACTTATCGTCCAGGAGTAAGAAATACAAAGGCAGATGCTCTATCTAGATATTCAACTCCATTAACTGAGAGTTCTGAACTAAACTCAATAATACCACCAGAAAAATTCATTGGCCTCTTAGTGGGGAAAACATCTATTCTCAAAGAACAACAACAGAATGATCCATTGATTAATGATTCTAGGATTCATAAAGGTAATGATGGATTTTTCTACCATGGTCATGCACTGTATGTTCCAGAATCTCTTAGGAATGACATTTTAGCTATGGCACATGATATTCCACTTTCAGGACATCCTGGTTTCAAGAAAACTCTTCATTTAATTCAAAGGGATTTCTGGTGGCCACATATGATTCAGTCTGTAAAACAGTACATACAAGGGTGTGCTGTATGTACCAAATGTAAATCTCAAAGAATTCACCCTTATGGTTTACTTTTATCTCTTCCAATCGCTGACAGACCTTGGCAAGATATTGCCCTAGACTTCATTGTCGATCTACCTCCCTCTTCTAACAACACAGTCATCCTGGTTGTTGTGGATCTCTTTTCAAAAATGGCACATTTTATACCTATTCACACTTTGCCAACAGCTTCAGAAACAGCAGATTTGTTCATCAAACATATTGTCAGATTGCATGGGTTACCTAAGTCTATTACGACTGACAGGGGTACACAATTTACCTCTCGATTTTGGACACAACTCTGTTCTAGTTTGCATATTGATCGCCGTTTGAGTTCAGCTTACCATCCTCAAACAAACGGTCAGACCGAAAGGACTAATCAGAGTTTAGAGCAATATCTAAGATGCTACTGTACATTTCAGCAAGACAACTGGTCTTCTCTTCTACCTACTGCTGAATTCTCCTATAATAACACCATTAATTCATCTACCAATACAACTCCATTTTTCATTAACTATGGGTTTCATCCCTCTTATCATCTTCTTCAAAGATCAGAAAGTTCTTGTCCCTTGGTAAATGACACTGTGAATACAATTGCTGAAGGATTCATTCAACTAAAACAGATTTTACTACAATCTCAAGAAAGGCAAAAACGTTATTATGACTTAAGGAGAACGAAACCTCCTGATTATAAGGTGGGAGATCTAGTTTGGTTGTCTTCTAAACACTTGAAGCTTCACATTCCCAGTAAAAAGCTTGGTTCTCTGTTTATTGGTCCTTACAAAATTATTAGGATTGTTAATGCTAATGCTGTCACTTTACAACTACCAAATTCTTTTAAGTGACATCCAACATTTCATGTATCCCTTTTGAAACCTTATGTTCCAGTCAGAGATCAAGTCTTGACAACTCAAGTTCCGACACTCATTGAGGATGAAGTATCATATGAAGTTGATTCCATTTTGGATTCTAGATTCTATAAGAATTCTCTACAGTATTTAGTTCGGTGGAAAAATTATTCATCAGAAGAGGATTCTTGGGAACCATCCACTAACTTATCAGCCCCTAGATTGGTATCTCTGTTTCATCGCAGACATCCAGACCGTCCCAAACCCTGATCTGCGGAGCAGATCGTTAAGGGGGGTGTCCTGTCATATCACAGTAATTCTCAATCTCTATACTTCATGATTTCCACGTTTCACTGTCCCTTTAAACATAATATCACATGACCGTTATGCCTTTATAAGCCCTCCTCTCTAATTCAACGATGCTTGGTAATTTGATTCGCATGAGGAGTGATCACAACTTTCAAGAAGCTCTCTCCATTTTCGTCAAGTTGTTTACTAACTTTATATCTGCAAAGTTCTTTTCAATCACAGGACAGCATACTTCATTCTGAAACGCTAACCGACATACAGCGTGTCTGCAGTAGTTCGGCGTCTGACGTCATCAGCACTCCGGGAGTCAGTGTCGCAGCTCCTCTCTGTTGCCGGATTCTACACTGCTTCTCAGGACAACTTATTGCTAGCTAGCAAAGTCTTCACAAGTACACGCTGGTCATGAAGTGTTGGGTATCGTACTAAACATAAAGTTATTGCTGAAGTTACGCTAATTTCATATGTTCCAAAGACTGTATATACTAACAATTCAAGCTGATACATATACGTTACTAATGGAAAGTTTGCATGTTTAACATCTTCTGCATATATGCTGGTTATTTCTGCATACAGTACATTGCCATAACAATCCTGCTGCATTCATAAATAAGGTTGCATATGAACTTTACTATCCTGAACATTCAAGCATTGTACCTGAGTGATAAGCTACATTCTATTTAAAGAGATACTAACAGAGCTTCAATTACATAACGTTATAATTTATTCTATATCCAAAGAGATTATTTATTGTTTAGCAAATGCTATTATATTATTTAGGAGAGTATTAGCACATTCACATTGTTGTGCATATCTCCAGCAACTAAAGTTAGTTGTAATTTACTTTTGACCTAAACAGGTCACCCTCAGTCAATGAGCAGAATAAGGTTCCTAGTTTATCAAGGTACCTAGGTTTGGTGTGAGACTGAGTGGAGTAGATACAACTGGGTTCACATTAATCATATAATAAATCCTCACAGTTATTGATACCTTAATACAGGCTAGGAAGCCTGTTACCAGAAAGATTTACCATAAGATATGGCGCAAATACTTATATTGGTGCGAATCCAAGAGTTACTCATGGAGTAAGGTTAGGATTCCGAGGATATTGTCTTTTCTACAAGAAGGTTTAGAAAAGGGTTTATCCGCTAGTTCCTTAAAGGGACAGATTTCAGCTCTGTCCATTCTTTTACACAAACGTCTGTCAGAAGTTCCGGACGTTCAAGCTTTTTGTCAGGCTTTAGCTAGGATCAAGCCTGTGTTTAAAACTGTTGCTCCACCATGGAGTTTGAACTTAGTTCTTAATGTTTTACAGGGGGTTCCGTTTGAACCCCTTCATTCCATTGATATCAAGCTGTTATCTTGGAAAGTTCTGTTTTTAATGGCGATTTCCTCGGCTCGAAGAGTCTCTGAGTTATCTGCCTTACATTGTGATTCTCCTTATCTGATTTTTCATTCAGACAAGGTAGTTCTGCGTACTAAACCTGGGTTCCTACCTAAGGTGGTCACTAACAGGAATATCAATCAAGAGATTGTGGTTCCATCTTTCAGGCCCATTTATCAAAGGGCTTGCGGACCTGATCCGACACTGCGGATCAGGTCCGCAAGACCTCGCTAAATGCGGAGAGCAATACGCTCTCCGCATTTAACATTGCACCAGCAGCTCACAAGAGCTGCTGGTGCAACGCCGCCCCCTGCTGACTCGCGGCCAATCGGCCGCCAGCAGGGAGCTGTCAATCAACCCGATCGTATTCGATCGGGTTGATGTCTGGCGATTCCTGTCCGCCTGTTCAGAGCAGGCGGACAGGGTTATGGAGCAGCGGTCTTTAGACCGCTGCTTCATAAGTTGTGTTTCTGGCGAGTCTGAAGACTCGCCAGAAACACGGCCCTTCAAGCTCCATACGGAGCTTGATAAATGGGCCTGATAGTGTCCTAATCCTTCTTCGAAGAAGGAACGTCTGCTACACAATCTAGATGTAGTCCGTGCCCTGAAATTTTATCTACAGGCAACTAAGGATTTTCGACAAAGTCTTCCCTGTTTGTCGTTTATTCTGGTCAGAAGAGAGGTCAAAAAGCTTCGGCTACCTCTCTCTCTTTTTGGCTTCGTAGCATAATACGGTTAGCCTATGAGACTGCTGGACAGCAGCCTCCTGAAAGAATTACAGCACATTCTACTAGAGCTGTGGCTTCCACTTGGGCCTTTAAGAATGAGGCTTCTGTTGAACAGATTTGCAAGGCTGCAACTTGGTCTTCTCTTCATACTTTTTCCAAATTTTACAAATTTGACACTTTTGCTTCTTCGGAGGCTGTTTTTGGGAGAAAGGTTCTTCAGGCAGTGGTTCCTTCCGTATAAAGAGCCTGCCTGTCCCTCCCGTCATCCGTGTACTTTAGCTTTGGTATTGGTATCCCAGAAGTAATGATGACCCGTGGACTGACCACACTTAACAGGAGAAAACAAAATTTATGCTTACCTGATAAATTCCTTTCTCCTGTAGTGTGGTCAGTCCACGGCCCGCCCTGTTTTTTATGGCAGGTAAAAATTTTTTGAATTATACTCCAGTCACCACTACACCCTTTGGCTTCTCCTTTCTCGTTGGTCCTTGGTCGAATGACTGGAGGTGACGTAGAGGGGAGGAGCTATGTAGCAGCTCTGCTGGGTGAATCCTCTTGCACTTCCTGTTGGGGAGGAGTAAATATCCCAGAAGTAATGATGACCCGTGGACTGACCACACTACAGGAGAAAGGAATTTATCAGGTAAGCATAAATTTTGTTTTTCTTTCCTAAGACACGGAGAGTCCACAACATCATTCAAATTACTAGTTCTAATTCTAATTACTAGTGGGATATTCACTCCTGGCCAGCAGGAGAATACAAAGAGCACCCCAGCAAAACTGTTAAGTGTCACTTCCCTTACCCATAACCCCCAGTCATTCTCTTTGCCTCTGTCAATGAAGGAGGTGAAGTTAGTTGTCTGAAAATATTTATTCCTTTTTTGGGTACTTTTCCCTGCAAACAAGGATTTGGGTTTAGCTGTGTCCACCACAATCTCTTGAGTAAGAGTAGTGGTGGCTTTTAAGCAGTTAGTAAAACAAAGTAAGGACCACCTCACCACTTCCTAACATATTTGCTGTCCTTGTCATAGAAAGCCAGAGTTGGTTAGTCGGTTGTTGGTAGTTGGTTGGTCTTTATTTTTCAACATTTCTCTGTAAGAAGTATGTGTCCTTTCACGCCTTGTGAGCTGTCTTCCTGCCGGACAGCTAGACTGCTTTTGGAGACTTGCACTTCAGAAGATTATTACATCTGTAGTATATTGGGACATCTTTTATCCTTTATGCAGGATTTAATTGGGCAGTGTGCAGGCACCTATTGTATGTGGAGACTAGGGGTTAATCTTCCCTTTACATATGGGATGTTTTTTTCCTCTGTGGCTTTTAGTTTGTGTTCAATCGTTTAGTGTTTGGCAGCAAACGTTTTATGAAACTTGATTAGATGATGGTCTTATGACTGTGGTTATTTCTCAGCTAATATGTGTTAAATTAGTCAGTTTAACGTCTCAGTCTGTATAAATGAAGATTTTGTGTACTGGGAGGTGCTTTTAAGCTCTGGTCTTACTGGCAGATCTGGGAAACGTGCGCTTTTAGTTTCTGCCGGTCATGTGACTTCCCGCTCATCAGTCGGAGTGGCGTCACTTTTTCTCAGCTTTTCTGGATCGGCTTGCAGTGCGATCGCTGAAGGAGTTCTTGTCAGTCTAATATTGGATTCCTTGAATGTTACGTTAGGGCACCTCAGACTGTCTGGGGTGTAAAGATCCTAAAACGCTCTGAGGGAATAGGATTTCTTGTTAAAGTGACAGTAGTCATTTTATTAATCTAGTCATTCCTTTAATTTTGGGAATTTATTTTAAAACTAGAACATGGAACAAGAATCTGTTTCTTTTGATAGATGCTTATTATGTCTTGAGGCACAAATTGTTTTACCTATGCAAATTTTTGCTTCATATTTAGCTAGAATTCTAGAGTGTAAAGATAAATGATTGCCCTTTGAGCCTAATGTCTCCCAGGATAATGCTGTTCAGGTTATGTCACTGTCAGGGTGCCAGGAATCAGACTGAGACGAGAAGTGCAAAAATAATCACACCTTTATTAATGGCAAAAAATAATAAAAAGTCCACAAGTCAAATAACAAGCCAGGAGTCAAAATCATAGCTGGTAGTCAGACGAGCCAAGTCAGGAGCCAAAGCGAATAGTCAGACGAGCCGGAATCAGGAACAAGGAAAACAGCAGAGTCAGGAACAAGCCAGGGATCAGGAACCAGGAAGGACGTCAGGCAGCCAGGTAATACACAGGAACTCTCACAAACAGGTCTCAGACAACGCAAAGGCAAAGCATACTGAACAGGGGCCCTTTAAATAATAAGTGATGACATCACAATTCTGAGACTGCATCCTGTCTCACATGGATGATGCACACCAGTCTGGCCATAAAAGGAAGTGCAGGTAATGAGCAGCATCCCCCACAATGCACCATAGTCAGGAAGAGAGGTGAGTAAAATGGCTGCCAGCAGCACATGGCAAACACAACAGGGAGAAAACCCTGACAGTACCCTCCCCTCAACGACCCCTCCCCCGCGGGAGGACAAAAGGCTTATTGGGGAAACGGGCATGGAAGGCACGAAGGAGGGCAGGAGCATGAACATCAGAGGAGGGAACCCAAGAGAGCTCCTCCGGACCGTAGCCCCTCCAGTGATCCAAATACTGTACACGGCCCCTGGATATACGAGAGTCAATAATGCTGCTGACCTCATACTCCTCATGGTTGTCAACAAAGATAGGACGGGGACGAGGCAACACAGTGGTAAATCGATTACAAACCAATGGTTTCAAGAGGGAGACATGAAAAACATTGGAGATGCGCATAGCAGGAGGAAGGTCAAGAGCGTAGGCCACAGGATTAACCCGTTAGAGTATTCGAAAAGGACCAACATAATGGGGAGCCAATTTATTGGAAGGCACATGAAAGTTCAAGTTGCGGGAGGACAGCCAAACTCTCTCACCAACCTGGTAGGAAGGTGCGGGCAGACGCATACGATCAGCCTGGAACTTTTGGTGCTGCATAGAACGATGAAGGCAATCCTGAATCTGCACCCACATGGAACAGAGTTGTCGGAGATGCTCCTCCAAAGCTGGAATACCCTGAGACATGAATGAATCGGACAACAAGGATGGTTGAAACCCATAATTCGCCATGAACGGGGATAACTTGGAGGAAGCATTAATAGCACTATTACGAGCAAACTCTGCCCAAGGTAACAGTTCAGACCAATTATTGTGGTGATCTGAGACATAGCAGTGGAGGAACTGTTCCAGAGCTTGATTAGACCGTTCCGCAGCCCCATTGGATTGAGGGTGATATGCCGAGGAGAAGGAAAGCTGGATCCCCATTTGAGCACAAAAGGAACGCCAAAATCTGGAGACAAACTGGCTACCCCGGTCCGACACTATCTCCTTGGGTAACCCATGTAAACGGAAGACCTCCCGGGCAAAAATTGAAGCAAGCTCCTGAGCGGTAGGCAGCTTCATCAAGGGAATGCAATGTGACATTTTAGAAAAACGGTCAACCACCATAAGGATAACAGTATTGCCATTGGAAACAGGGAGCTCGACAATGAAGTCCATGGAAAGATGTGTCCAAGGACGCTCACCATTAGCAATAGATTGAAGAAGAGCCACAGGAAGACGTCAGAGTCTTATTCTGTGCACAAACTGAGCAGGAGGCAACATACGCAGCAATATCAGAATGAAGGCATGGCCACCAGAATTGTCGAGTGACAGACCAAATCATTTGGTTCTTGCCTGGGTGACCTGCAGCTTTAGAATAGTGCTAAGTGTACAAAAGTTTAGTTTGAAGATTCTCAGGAACAAAACACTTACCACTAGGTTTCTCAGGAGGTGCATTGGTTTGTGCATCCAGGATCTCCTCCCCCAAGGGAGAAGTCAAATTAGTACGTATGGCAGCCAAAATATGGTCAGGAGGTATAACAGGAGTAGGTACAGACTCCTCCTTGGACAGAGGCGAAAATTGTCGAGAGAGGGCATCAGCCCTAACATTCTTACGACCAGGCAGGTAGGAGACCACATAATTAAACCAAGACAAAAATAGGGCCCATTTGGCCTGTCGGGGCGACAAACGTTTTGCTTCAGATAGAGAAGTTAAATTCTTGTGGTCAGTAAGAATGAGCACTGGCAAGCTAGTACCCTCGAGAAGATGCCTCCATTCCTTAAGTGCCAAAATTATGGCCAGTAATTCCCTGTCATCAATTTCATAATTGCACTCCACTGGAGACAATTTCTTAGAGAAGAAACCACACGGATGCAAGGAACTGTCAGGCGTAGGACGTTTAGACAAGAGGACACCTACTCCAGTCTCAGACGCATCGACCTCAAGAACGAAAGGCAGGACAGGGCTAGGATGAGCCAGAACTGGAGTGGCAGCAAAGGCATTCTTAAGACTATCAAAGGCCTTAATGGCAGTAGGTGACCAATGGAGTGGATCATTCTCTTTACGGGTCATGTCTGTGATAGGTTTGACCAAGGAAGAAAAGTTTTTAATAAACTTTCTATAGTAATTATGTGCTTAACAAGGACTCCATTTTAAACTGCAACACATATTAGAACTGCATATTTCCCCAAAAAAACTGTATTTCTCTCTGGTATGTGCTTAACAAGGACTCCATTTTAAACTGCAACACATATTAGAACTTCATATTTCCCCAAAAAAACTGTACCTTATAAAAAAACAACAACTTTCTTTTCTGTGTCTTCCATTTTGATAAGAAAAGTGCCATTTGCAATGTTTGTTTAGGCCTTGTTTGATCCTGCTCTAATTTATGACCTATGCTAATTAGGATCATGTGACTGTTATTACCTTTAAATTGAATATCCCCAGCTTGTTACATCAAGCTTAGCTTTTTAGATCAGCACTGCATGTGTGTAGTTCCCTAAGTGTGCTAGTTCATAAGTGTAGAGAGAGTTATAACAACGGAGTTAGACAAAGGAGTGGACAACAGAAATAAGTACTTTTCAAATTCCAACATTTAAATGCAAACATGCTACACTTTCTAATGCCTGCATTAACCTTTTCCTCCCTTCTACTTAAAGTCACAGCTCTTCCTTTCACAAACAGCACTCAGAAAATTCCTATTTCTCCTTCCCTTCTACCTTCCCCCCTCTACAACACACATGAAATTTATTCCTATCTCACATCCCTCAGCCAGCCATGCTTTACTAATCAAAAACTTAAACACTCACATAAGACACATTCTCATCTCCTTTCACTCACCATCTTTCTTCTTCTTGCAGCTGGGGATGTCTCGCCTAACCCAGGTCCACCCCAAATGACACCTCATACACCTTGCACACGAAACCCTCTAAACCTCATTAACTGCACCTCTATTAGTACACCCCAATTCTTGTGTGCCCTTTAGAATGCACGCTCGGTATGCAATAAGCTTACATCTATTCACGACCTATTTATTTCACGTTCACTTAACCTGTTAGCCCTCACTGAAACTTGGCTCTCCTCCTCTAACACAACTGCTGTAGCCTCTCTGTCCTATGGCGGCCTGCACTTCAGTCACACTCCCAGGCCTGGAGACAAACAAGGAGGAGGAGTAGGAATTCTCCTGTCTCCACACAGTACCTTTCACTGCATTCCTTCACCCCCCTCTCTTTCCTTCTCATCTTTTGAAGTTCACGCTATCCGCCTCTTCTCCCCTATAGCTCTTCGTGTTGCAGTTATCTATCGGCCCCCTGGCCCAGCATCACAATTTCTGGACCACTTTGAAGCCTGGCTTCCACATTTTCTCTCTTCTAATGTCCCTTCTCTCATCTTAGGGGACTTCAACATACCCCTTGATAAGCCTAACACGCCTGCTGCCTCTAAACTTCTATCCCTTACCACCTCTTTAGGCCTGTCCCAGTGGACAACATCTCCAACACACTGTGAAGGCAACTCCATAGACCTGGTCTTCACAAATCTCTGTGCTGTTTCCAACTCTCTTAACTTCCCCTTTCCTCTCTCTGACCACCATCTATTAACATTCTCTCTCACTCTACCTGCTACATCTTTGCAAGCCCCCAAAAAACTGCTACCTCACAGGAATTTAAATGACTTGGATCTCACAGACTTTTCCACTCAACTGAGTCCTCTGCTCTCTGACATTTCATCCCTCTCTTGCCCAACCCTCGTGAGTCTACAGTATAATTCGGCATTAAAATCAACACTTGACAAAACTGCACCCTCCACTCTTCGACGGCAACCGTGGCACACTAAACAGACCAGATATCTTCAGCGATGCTCACTGGCCGCTGAACGGCAGTGGAGGAAATCACGCACCTTTGCTGATTTCCAACATTATAAATTCACCCTTAAGTCCTACAACTCTGCGCTCAGCCTGGCAAAACAAGTCTATTTCTCCTCCCTCGTGTCATCTCACGCATCCAACCCCAGAACACTGTTCTCAACCTTTAACTCCCTTCTACGTCCGCCTGCCCCCCCGCCCACTACCAACCTCAATGCTCATATTGTTGCTGATCACTTCAAAAATAAAATTGACACCATTAGAAAAGAGATATGCACCTCGCACCCCGCAAACTCAGCAATCCTACCCACCCCTTCTATTAACAAAAATCTATGCTATTTCCCTCCTGTAACAGAGGAAGAAGTCTCTGCACTCCTATCCTCGGCTCATCTCACAACCTGCCCACTTGACCCTATTCCTTCACGACTTATTCCCCTTCTCTCTGCTTCACTAACCCCTACCCTAACTCATCTCTTTAACCAATCCCTCACTGCTGGCACATTTCCTGACACATTCAAGCATGCGTCAATCATACCAATCCTAAAAAAGCCCTCGCTTGACCCCTCCACGCCTTCTAACTATCGACCGGTCTCCTTACTTCCCTTTGCTTCAAAATTATTGGAACGACTAGTCTATAATCGGCTAACTCAATTTCTCACAACTAACTCCTTACTTGATCCACTACAATCTGGTTTCCGCCCTAAACACTCAACAGAAACCGCTCTTGCTAAAGTAACAAATGACCTGTTATCAGCCAAAGCAAAAGGCCATTACTCATTACTAATTCTTCTTGACCTGTCCGCAGCTTTTGACACAGTTGACCATCCTCTCCTCCTAAAAATACTACATTCATTTGGCATTCGAGACACAGCCCTCTCCTGGTTTGCATCATATCTTTCAAACCGCTCGTTTTAAGTTTCCTTTAACAACATATCTTGTGATCCTATGCCGCTCTCAGTTGGAGTACCGCAAGGCTCTGTCTTGGGTCCCTTGCTTTTCTCTCTTTATACATCCTGCCTTGGAAAACTTATAGCCTCCTTTGGATTCCAGTACCACCTATATGCTGATGATACACAAATCTATCTTTCCTATCCTGATATCTCTCCCTCTTTACTCAACCAGATATCTGACTGCCTCTCTGCAATTTTCTCTTGGATGTCTTCACACTACCTCCAACTCAATCTGTCAAAAACTGAGCTGCTTCTTATTCCCCCCTCTTCGAGACATCCGACACCTGACATTTCTCTGATGGTTGGAGACTCTATTCTCAACACCTCACCCCAGGTCCGCTGCCTTGGGGTCACACTAGACTCAGAACTCACATTCAACCCACATATACAAACGCTTACCAAATCCTGCTGGTCACACCTACGCAACATTTCCAGAATTCGTCCCTTCCTTACTCAAAATACTACAAAAATAGTTACTCATTCCCTCATCCTGTCACGCATTGATTATTGCAATCTACTCTTAAATGGCCTTCCAAAACACCGCCTCTCCTCCCTTCAATCTATTATGAATGCTTCTGCTAGACTCATCCACCTAAGTCGACGATCTACATCAGCTGCTCCGCTCTGCCAGTCTCTACACTGGCTCCCCATACACTCCAGAATACAATTTAAAGTATTAGCCCTAACCTACAAAGCACTCAACAGTCTAACTCCCAACTATATCTCCTCTCTCATCGTGAAATACTCCCCATCCCGTCCTCTTCGCTCAAACTCTGACCTACGTCTCTACACTCCTGTTATCTCTACATCCCACTCCCGCCTCCAAGATTTCGCACGTGCTGCTCCTGTCCTCTGGAACTCTCTACCCCGCTCCATCAGACTGTCTCCAACCTTGTATAGCTTCAGAAAATCCTTGAAAACCCACCTATTCAGAGAGGCTTACCATCTCTCCTCCATCCCGCATCCGAACCAAGCTAATACATGTACATGAACTGCCTGACTCACTGCTGCAAATACAACCGATGTAACAAGCTACCCCAACCTTATGTCTCTGCACCCTAAACCTATAGACTGTGAGCTCTCCGGAGCAGGACCCTCTTCATCCTGTGCTAGATTTGTTTAGTCTTGTTATGTTTTGTATTGTATAACAGATCTTTGTCATTGTATACCCCCATCGTTGTACCCAGCGCTACCGAATTTGGCGGCGCTATACAAATAAATGATAATAATAATAATTGGCGAACCCTAAAAAACGTTGAATAGACCGAAGACCAACTGGGCGAGGCCACTGCAGAACTGCAGATAACTTGTCAGGATCCATGGAGAACCCTGCAACGGAGATAACATAACCTAGGAAGGTAACTTGAGTCTGATGGAACTCACATTTCTCGAGTTTACAAAACAGGCCGTTCTCGCGTAGTCTCTGAAGAACCCGTGTAACATCAGAACGATGAGCCTCAAGTGTGGGTGAGTGTATGAGGATGTCGTCTAAGTACACTACAACACACTGTTGCAACATATCTCGTAGGACATCATTAATAAATTCCTGAAAAACAGCAGGAGCATTACATAGGCCAAAGGGCATTACAAGATACTCATAATGCCCGCTCCTGGTGTTAAAGTGATGGTAAAGTTGCCTCCATAACTTTACATATTTTGAAAGCTTGTGTCATTACTAACATATTGATCTGCTTATTTATTTCAAAACTCAATTAAACTTCTAAAAATCAGCGTTTTTTTCAGGCTCCGTTACCTGATTTTATACAGCCCCTGTCAGAGATTTTCACAGTGTAGTATTTGATTGGCATCTCTTTCAGCCAATAGGAGCCTCACCATGCGCCCCATGGATTTTACTCACAGCACGCTCCCGTGCTTGTAACTCTGTCTGGAAGTGCAACTGCGCAACTCAATACACTATTTGCGCAACTAAAACAGTGAGGCCGCTAACGGGTACAGGTATTTAGTTGCGCAAATAGCGTATTGAGTTGCGCATGCACAGTTGCATTTCCAGGCAGAGTTACAAGCACGGGAGCGTGCTGTGAGTAAAATCCATGGGGCACATGGTGAGGCTCCTATTGGCTGAAAGAGATGCCAATCAAATACTACACTGTGAAAATCTCTGACAGGGGCTGTATAAAATCAGGTAACAGAGCCTGAAAAAAACACTGATTTTTAGAAGTTTAATTGAGTTTTGAAATAAATAAGCAGATCAATATGTTAGTAATGACAAGAGCTTTCAAAATATGTAAAGTTATGGAGGCAACTTTACCATCACTTTAAATGTTGTTTTCCATTCGTGGCCCTCCTTAATCCTAACAAGATTGTACGCTCCTCTCAAATCAAGTTTAGTAAAGACCGTAGCTCCCTCGAGGCGGTCAATGAGTTCTGAAATAAGCGGAATAGGGTAAGCATTCTTAATGGTAAGACGATTAAGACCCCTATAATCGATACATGGTCTAAACTCGCCACCCTTTTTCTTCACAAAGAAGAAGCCAGCCCCTTCAGGAGAGTAGGATTTGCGGATGATCCCCCGCGACAGAGCATCGGCAACATCTTCCTCCATAGCACAATTCTCTGCAACAGACAGAGGGTACACCCGGCCCCGAGGAGGAATGGCTCCGGGTTGCAGGTCTATGGCACAATCGTAAGACCGGTGGGGAGGCAACGTACCGGCACGCAGCTTGTCAAACACGTCTAGGAACTCTTGGTACTCCTCTGGCAATTGAGATACCGAAGAAGTGCACAAGACTTTAACTGGTTTCCGAAGACAAGTAGAAAGACATTGCGGGGACCACGACAAAATTTCGGACCTGCGCCAGTCGAGACTGGGATTGTGCCTTTGGAGCCAGGGATAACCCAGAACAACCGGAAAATGAGGAGAGTTTATCACCTGGAACTGGAGGGTTTCAAAATGGAGAGCCCCAACAGCCATGGACAACGGAGCAATTTCGTAAGTAACGAGTGCGGGCTGAAGGGACCTGCCATCAATGGCCTCAATAGCAAGCGGAACGGACCGAGGCAAAACAGGAATGGAGTACTTAGATACAAAAGCACTGTCAATGAAATTGACCGCAGCACCGGAGTCAACAAGAGCCTGAGTGACTATGGAGGAGTCCACCCAGGAAAGGACAACTTTGACCATAGGTTTCTCCTTAAGCGGTTCCGGTGACGAGGAAAAATCACTCAAGGTCTGCCCCCGAAAGGACCTTAGGTGTGAGCGTTTTCCGGCCGTGTAGGACAAGACTTCAAAAGGTTGCCCTGTAACCCACAATAGATGCAGAGCCCCTCCCTCCTAAAGGCCCTCTCCGCCGCGGAGAGACGCATGAATCCCAGCTGCATCGGCTCAGCAGTACATGGTGACTCGGGACCAGGAGGCATGGTAGGAGAGGGAGGCATGGGTGGGAACGAACACGTAGGAGACAACGGAACAGGAGGCTTCCGCAAGCGCTCCTTGAAAGAGGACCTCTCTCTGAGTCTGATGTCAATTAGGATCAAAAAAGACACCAATGCCTCGAGATCCTCTGGTAAATCTCTGGCAGCAACTTCTCTTTAATTTCATCAGAGAGCCCATGAAAGAAGACGGCAACAAGGGCTTCATTGTTCCAACCTACCTCTGAGGCAAGTGTACGGAACTCAATAGAATACTGAGCAACAGCTCTTGTACCTTGCTGAATGGACATGAGTCGTTTAGCAGCAGAGGAGGAGCGAGCCGGAACATCAAATACCCTTCGAAAGGAGGCCACAAATTCAGGGTAATTTGATATCACAGGTTTATTAGTCTCCCACAAGGGATTAGCCCAGGAAAGAGCTGTGTCAGAGAGTAACAAGATGAGAAATCCCACCTTAGCTCTGTCAGAGGGAAATGCCTGAGGTAACATCTCAAAGTAAATGCCCACCTGGTTCAAAAACCCTCTGCACTGATTAGGATCGCCTCCATATCGCTGAGGTAGAGGTGCAGAACCAGACATGCTCCTGGTAGGACTAGGTGCAGCAGCGGAAACAGGAGCAGCCATAACTTGCGGGACACTTTGGTTCAAATGTGCAGTGCGAGTCAGCAGGGTTTGCAGGGCTAGTGCAAATTGATCCAAGCTGTGATCCTGTTCATCCATTGGATTATTAGCACCATCAGGATTCATGGCCTTTGCGTAATGTCAGGGTGCCAGGAATCAGACTGACACGAGAAGTGCAAAAATAATCACACCTTTATTAATAGCAAAAAATAATAAAAAGTATTCCAGTGCTGGTGTGCTTGCACATGTGCAGTAACTCTCCATATACCTGTTGTGTAACCTAGGTTCCATTATGGCAGCACTATCAATTAGAGTTAGGGGCATGAAATGTATTTAGTGTCCCTTTAAATGCATTTAAGACTACTTTAATTTGAAGATTAAAGGTGATTTAAAGTATCTGCACTGCACAGTCAGCAGTTAAAACAAAGGGATACATGGTTTAATAGCAGGTGAACATTTAATACCTGGTCTTGAACAGCTCCTCACCAGGGCACATTTACTTCCTGGTTTTTGATGTTTTGGTGGTACACAGTGCTTGGTATAAATTAGAGAAATGTGTAATAATACTCCCCATTTTTGATTACAGAGCAAATAAAATGCTAGTCATATAAACCTTGGATTCACACGCTTATAAAAGAGCCACTATTTGATTGCTTTTAGCTTCTGTATGCCTATATTTTTTGATGGCTGAACTGCCTCCCTTATCCAGATCCAAGGGTTTTAGTAACTGAGCTCCATGAACTTGAACTGAGGTTGTGTGTGGTGTAATCAATGGATCAAAACACAAATGTTGGCAGCTGTGAGGGAAGGAGGGTAAGAGAGGTCTTCACAAGTAGAGCCTGCTACTGATAAGCTGCTTCACAGACATCAATCCAGTCACTATACACATCTACAGGCTCTGGAAGATAGGTTATCCAGGCAAACGGTGCAGGAAATCACCCCAGTGTTCCGTTCTCTATCCATCTTGACGTCACAGGATTTCTCGTGGTTACAGAAGGTGCAGGTAAATTGCATGTCAAGATTTCCAGTCTTCTTCTTAGGTGTAGGCTTCCTCTTCGACTTTCTGTGCCCCATTTCTGCATATAAGCTTTTCCCGCCCTGAGCACATTACCGTCTATACAGCTTTGTAGAATATAACCGGAAATTTGAAAACTACATTGCTCTGATAGTAAGGTGTCTGTCGCCTCTGCTGCTGCAAAGGTTGACCTCTTTCATAAGTCTGATGAAGAGGATACCTCGGTAGCTTCTGAGGGGGAAATCTTAGATTCAGACAGTATAATTCCTTTGGCTGATTCTGAAGAGGTTAACTTCAGATTTAAGCTTGAACACCTCCGCTTACTGTTAATAGAGGTATTGGCTACTTTGAAGGACTCCGATGCTTCTGTCGCTGTCGACCCTAAGAAATCTAGTAAACTTAATAAGTACTATGATGTTCCTTCCTCTGTGGAAGTGTTTTCTGTCCCTGACTGTGTGTCGGAGATCATTGCACAGGAATGGGATAAGCTAGGGATACCTTTCTCCCCGTCTCCCATTTTTAAAAATATGTTTCCTGTTGCTGTGTCCATTCGAGCCTAAGGTAGAAAAGGCTATTTCTATTTCTCCAACATAGGTGTGTCCGGTCCACGGCGTCATCCTTACTTGTGGGATATTCTCTTCCCCAACAGGAAATGGCAAAGAGCCCAGCAAAGCTGGTCACATGATCCCTCCTAGGCTCCGCCTACCCCAGTCATTCTCTTTGCCGTTGTACAGGCAACATCTCCACGGAGATGGCTTAGAGTTTGTTATTTTAAAATAGTGCTGGTATGTACTATTTACTCTGAAACAGAAAAGAGATGAAGATTTCTGTTTGTATGAGGAAAATGATTTTAGCAACCGTTACTAAAATCCATGGCTGTTCCACACAGGACTGTTGAGAGGAATTAACTTCAGTTGGGGGAACAGTGAGCAGTCTTTTGCTGCTTGAGGTATGACACATTCTAACAAGACGATGTAATGCTGGAAGCTGTCATTTTCCCTATGGGATCCGGTAAGCCATGTTTATTAAGATAGTAAATAAGGGCTTCACAAGGGCTTATTAAGACTGTAGACTTTTTCTGGGCTAAATCGATTCATATATTACACATATTTAGCCTTGAGGAATCATTTAATCTGGGTATTTTGGTAAAATTATATCGGCAGGCACTGTTTTAGGCAACAAGCTGAACCCGATGTGATTACATTTAAATTTAAGTTGGAACATCTCCGCGCTCTGCTTAAGGAGGTATTATCCACTCTGAATTTGATCATCCCAGAGAAACTATGTAAAATGGACAAGTTCCTAGAGGTCCCGGGGCTCCCAGAAGCTTTTCCTATACCCAAGCGGGTGGCGGACATTGTAAATAAAGAATGGGAAAGGCCCGGTATACCTTTCGCAATGAAAATGATGCCCAAGATGATTCCTCAAGTGAGGGGAGTAAGCATGGTACTGCATCATTCCCTCCTTCGTCTACACGAGTCTTGCCCACTCAGGAGGCCCCTAGTACATCTAGCGCGCCAATACTCCTTACTATGCAACAATTAACGGCTGTAATGGATAATTCTATCAAAAACATTTTAGCCAAAATGCCCACTTATCAGCGTAAGCGCGACTGCTCTGTTTTAGATACTGAAGAGCATGACGACGCTGATGATAATGGTTCTGAAATGCCCCTACACCAGTCTGATGGGGCCAGGGAGGTTTTGTCTGAGAGACAGTCCCCAAGGTCGAGGGAGCGGTTTCCACTTTAAACAAACGCACCACTATACCCATAGAAGATAGTTGTGCTTTCAAAGATCCTATGGATAAAAAATTAGAAGGTTTACTTAAAAAGATGTTTGTTCAGCAGGGTTACCTTCTACAACCAATTTCATGCATTGTCCCTGTCACTACAGCCGCGTGTTTCTGGTTCGATGAGCTAGTAAAGGCGGTCGATAGTGATTCTCCTCCTTATGAGGAGATTATGGACAGAATCCGTGCTCTCAAATTGGCTAATTCTTTCACCCTAGACGCCACTTTGCAATTGGCTAGGTTAGCGGCTAAGAATTCTGGGTTTGCTATTGTGGCGCGCAGAGCGCTTTGGTTGAAATCTTGGTCAGCTGACGCGTCTTCCAAGAACAAACTACTTAACATTCCTTTCAAGGGGAAAACGCTGTTTGGCCCTGACTTGAAAGAGATTATCTCTGATATCACTGGGGGTAAAGGCCACGCCCTTCCTCAGGATCGGTCTTTCAAGGCCAAAAATAAACCTAATTTTCGTCCCTTTCGTAGAAACGGACCAGCCCAAAGTGCTACGTCCTCTAAGCAAGAGGGTAATACTTCTCAAGCCAAGCCAGCTTGGAGACCAATGCAAGGCTGGAACAAGGGAAAGCAGGCCAAGAAACCTGCCACTGCTACCAAGACAGCATGAAATGTTGGCCCCCGATCCGGGACCGGATCTGGTGGGGGGCAGACTCTCTCTCTTCGCTCAGGCTTGGGCAAGAGATGTTCTGGATCCTTGGGCACTAGAAATAGTCTCCCAAGGTTATCTTCTGGAATTCAAGGGGCTTCCCCCAAGGGGGAGGTTCCACAGGTCTCAGTTGTCTTCAGACCACATAAAAAGACAGGCATTCTTACATTGTGTAGAAGACCTGTTAAAAATGGGAGTGATTCATCCTGTTCCATTAGGAGAACAAGGGATGGGGTTCTACTCCAATCTGTTCATAGTTCCCAAAAAAGAGGGAACGTTCAGACCAATCTTAGATCTCAAGATCTTAAACAAGTTTCTCAAGGTTCCATCGTTCAAAATGGAAACCATTCGAACAATTCTTCCTTCCATCCAGGAAGGTCAATTCATGACCACGGTGGATTTAAAGGATGCGTATCTTCATATTCCTATCCACAAGGAACATCATCGGTTCCTAAGGTTCGCATTCCTGGACAAGCATTACCAGTTCGTGGCGCTTCCTTTCGGATTAGCCACTGCTCCAAGGATTTTCACAAAGGTACTAGGGTCCCTTCTAGCGGTGCTAAGACCAAGGGGCATTGCAGTAGTACCTTACTTGGACGACATTCTGATTCAAGCGTCGTCCCTTCCTCAAGCAAAGGCTCACACGGACATAGTCCTGGCCTTTCTCAGATCTCACGGATGGAAAGTGAATGTGGAAAAGAGTTCTCTATCTCCGTCGACAAGAGTTCCCTTCTTGGGAACAATAATAGACTCCTTAGAAATGAGGATTTTTCTGACAGAGGCCAGAAAAACAAAACTTCTAAACTCTTGTCGGATACTTCATTCCGTTCCTCTTCCTTCCATAGCGCAGTGCATGGAAGTGATAGGTTTGATGGTAGCGGCAATGGACATAGTTCCTTTTGCGCGCATTCATCTAAGACCATTACAACTGTGTATGCTCAGTCAGTGGAATGGGGACTATACAGACTTGTCTCCGAAGATACAAGTAAATCAGAGGACCAGAGACTCACTCCGTTGGTGGCTGTCCCTGGACAACCTGTCACAAGGGATGACCTTCCGCAGACCAGAGTGGGTCATTGTCACGACCGACGCCAGTCTGATGGGCTGGGGCGCGGTCTGGGGATCCCTGAAAGCTCAGGGTCTTTGGTCTCGGGAAGAATCTCTTCTACCGATAAATATTCTGGAACTGAGAGCGATATTCAATGCTCTCAAGGCTTGGCCTCAGCTAGCGAGGGCCAAGTTCATACGGTTTCAATCAGACAACATGACGACGGTTGCGTACATCAACCATCAGGGGGGAACAAGGAGTTCCCTGGCGATGGAAGAAGTGACCAAAATCATTCAATGGGCGGAGACTCGCTCCTGCCACCTGTCTGCAATCCACATCCCAGGAGTGGAGAATTGGGAAGCGGATTTTCTGAGTCGTCAGACATTGCATCCGGGGGAGTGGGAACTCCATCCGGAAATCTTTGCCCAAATCACTCAACTGTGGGGCATTCCAGACATGGATCTGATGGCCTCTCGTCAGAACTTCAAGGTTCCTTGCTACGGGTCCAGATCCAGGGATCCCAAGGCGACTCTAGTAGATGCACTAGTAGCACCTTGGATCTTCAAACTAGCTTATGTATTCCCGCCGTTTCCTCTCATCCCCAGGCTGGTAGCCAGGATCAATCAGGAGAGGGCGTCGGTGATCTTGATAGCTCCTGCGTGGCCACGCAGGACTTGGTATGCAGATCTGGTGAATATGTCATCGGCTCCACCATGGAAGCTACCTTTGAGACGAGACCTTCTTGTTCAAGGTCCGTTCGAACATCCGAATCTGGTCTCACTCCAGCTGACTGCTTGGAGATTGAACGCTTGATCTTATCAAAGCGAGGGTTCTCAGATTCTGTTATTGATACTCTTGTTCAGGCCAGAAAGCCTGTAACTAGAAAAATTTACCACAAAATTTGGAAAAAATATATCTGTTGGTGTGAATCTAAAGGATTCCCTTGGGACAAGGTTAAGATTCCTAAGATTCTATCCTTCCTTCAAGAAGGATTGGAAAAAGGATTATCTGCAAGTTCCTTGAAGGGACAGATTTCTGCCTTGTCTGTGTTACTTCACAAAAAGCTGGCAGCTGTGCCAGATGTTCAAGCCTTTGTTCAGGCTCTGGTTAGAATCAAGCCTGTTTACAAACCTTTGACTCCTCCTTGGAGTCTCAACTTAGTTCTTTCAGTTCTTCAGGGGGTTCCGTTTGAACCCTTACATTCCGTTGATATTAAGTTATTATCTTGGGAAGTTTTGTTTTTGGTTGCAATTTCTTCTGCTAGAAGAGTTTCAGAATTATCTGCTCTGCAGTGTTCTCCTCCTTATCTGGTGTTCCATGCAGATAAGGTGGTTTTACGTACTAAACCTGGTTTTCTTCCAAAAGTTGTTTCTAACAAAAACATTAACCAGGAGATAGTCGTGCCTTCTCTGTGTCCGAAACCAGTTTCGAAGAAGGAACGTTTGTTGCACAATTTGGATGTTGTTCGCGCTCTAAAATTCTATTTAGATGCTACAAAGGATTTTAGACAAACATCTTCCTTGTTTGTTGTTTATTCTGGTAAAAGGAGAGGTCAAAAAGCAACTTCTACCTCTCTCTCTTTTTGGATTAAAAGCATCATCAGATTGGCTTACGAGACTGCCGGACGGCAGCCTCCTGAAAGAATCACAGCTCATTCCACTAGGGCTGTGGCTTCCACATGGGCCTTCAAGAACGAGGCTTCTGTTGATCAGATATGTAGGGCAGCGACTTGGTCTTCACTGCACACTTTTACCAAATTTTACAAGTTTGATACTTTTGCTTCTTCTGAGGCTATTTTTGGGAGAAAGGTTTTGCAAGCCGTGGTGCCTTCCATTTAGGTGACCTGATTTGCTCCCTCCCTTCATCCGTGTCCTAAAGCTTTGGTATTGGTTCCCACAAGTAAGGATGACGCCGTGGACCGGACACACCTATGTTGGAGAAAACAGAATTTATGTTTACCTGATAAATTACTTTCTCCAACGGTGTGTCCGGTCCACGGCCCGCCCTGGTTTTTTAATCAGGTCTGATAATTTATTTTCTTTAACTACAGTCACCACGGTATCATATGGTTTCTCCTATGCAAATATTCCTCCTTAACGTCGGTCGAATGACTGGGGTAGGCGGAGCCTAGGAGGGATCATGTGACCAGCTTTGCTGGGCTCTTTGCCATTTCCTGTTGGGGAAGAGAATATCCCACAAGTAAGGATGACGCCGTGGACCGGACACACCGTTGGAGAAAGTAATTTATCAGGTAAACATAAATTCTGTTTTTGGTTAAGAGAACCACAATCCCTATTGAAGATAGCTGTTTCTTTAAGTTTCCTATGGACAAAAAGCTGGAGGCTTATTTAAAGAAGATGTATGTGCATCAGGGTCTACAATGGCAACCTGCAGTTTGTATTGCCACAGTAGCAAGTGCAGCATCTTATTGGTGCAATATCTTGTCTGAATTGATTTTAAAAGAGACTCCTTTAGAGGAGATCCAAGATAGGATTAAGGCTCTCAAACTTGCCAATTCCTTTATCTCTAATGCTAACATACAAGTCATTAGACTGCTAGCCAACATGTCTGGCTTCACTGTTCTGCCCACAGGGCTATGTGACTGAAATCTTGGTCAGCTGATGTTACCTCTATGTCAAAGCACTTTTTGTTACCTTACAAGGGTAAGACCCTGTTTGGTCCTGGTCTAGTGGAAATAATTTCTGAAATTACGGGTGGAAAGGGGTCCTTTCTGCCACAAGACAAGAAGAATAGACCTAAGGGGCATCAAAATTCTAATTTTCGTTCCTTTCGTAACTTCAAAGGTCAGAAGTTTTCCCCTTCCTCCTCCAAGCTGGAGCAGTCCAAGTCCTCTTAGAGACCCAATCAGCCTTGGAATAAGGTGAAACAAGCAAAGAAGCCTTCATCTGAGACTAAGTCAGCATGAAGGGTCCACCCCCAGTTCAGTGCTGGATCAGGTGGGGGGCAGACTTTCCTTTTTTCAACCTGCTTGGATATGCAATCTCCCAGACCCTTGGGCTGTGGACATAGTATCTCAGGGTTACAAAATAGACTTCAAGACTTGTCCTCCCAGGGGCAGATTCCACCTTTCAAGATTATCTGCAGACCAGGTAAAAAGAGAGGCATTCTTGAACTGCGTCCAGGACCTTTTCTCCCTGGGAGTGATTGTTCCAGTTCCACTAAGGGAACAGGGTATAGGATTCTATTCAAATAGACCTAAAGTGTCTCAACAAATTTCTCTGGGTGCCGTTTTTCAAAATGGAAACCATTCGTTCCTTTCTTCCTTTGGTCCAAGAAGGTCAGTTTATGACGACCATAGACCTGAAGGACGCGTATCTTCATGTTCCCATCCACAAGGATCATCACAAATACCTGAGGTTCGCTTTTCTAGACAAGCACTTTCAATTTGTTGCTCTTCCGTTTGACTTTACTACAGCTCCCAGAATTTTTTCAAAGGTTCTGGGGGCTCACTTGGCAGTTGTCAGGTCTCAGGGAAATGCAGTGGCGCCCTATCTGGACGACATCTTGGTTCAGGCGCCATCTTTTTAACTACCAATATCTCATACAGAGATCTTGTTGTCTTTTTTACGTTCCCACGGATGGAAAGTGAATCTGGAGAAGAGTTCCCTTGTTCCAGCTACAAGGGTGGTTTTCTTAGAGACCATCATAGATTCCCCATCTATGAAGATTTTTCTGATGGAGGTCAGAAAATCCAAAATTCTCTCTTCTTGCCTCTCTCTACAGTCTACTGTTCGGCCATCAGTAGCTCAATGCATGGAGTTCCTTGGCCATGAAGGAGGTGACTCGGATTATTTAGAGGGCAGAAACTCACAATTGTCTTCTATCTGCCATCCACGTTCCAGGAGTGGACAACTGGGAGGCGGATATTCTGAGTGGACAGACTTTTCATCCCGGGAGTGGGCTCTCCACCCGGAGGTGTTCTCCAGGTTAACTCTCAAGTGGGGGGTGCTGGAGTTGGATTTGATGGCGTCTCGTTAGAACACCAAGCTTCCAATGTACGGTTCAAGGTCAAGAGATCCTCAGGCCGCCCCTGATAGATGCTCTGGTGGTTCCTTTGGCTTTTGGTCTAGCATACCTGTTTCCTCCGTTTGCGCTCCTTCCACGAGTCATTGCTTGTATCAAACAGGAGTGTCTGTAATTCTAATAGCTCCTGCTTGGCCTCGCAGGATCTGGTTTGCAGACCTAGTGAAGATGTAGTCTCTCCCTCCTTGGAGGTTTCCTCTGAGGAAGGACCTTCTAACTCGGGGTCCTTTCCTCCATCCAAATCTCGTTTCTCTGAAGCTGACTGCATGGAGATTGAATGCTTAGTTCTGGCTAAGCGTGGGTTTTCTGAGTCAGTCATTGATACCATGCTTCAGGCTTGCAAGCCTGTTACTCGTAAGATTTACTATTAGGTATGGCGCAAATACCTGTATTGGTGTGAATCAAAAGGCTACTCTTGGAGTAGAGTCAGGATTCCTGGAATTTTGTCCTTTCTCCAGGAAGGTCTGGAGAAAGGGTTGTCAGTCACTCTGAAAGGTCAGATTTCTGCATTATCTATTCTAAGCGTATGGCAGATGTGCCAGATGTTCAATCCTTTTTTCTGGAAGTGCAACTGCGCAACTCAATACACTATTTGCGCAACTAAAACAGTGAGGCCACTAACGGGTACAGGTATTTAGTTGCGCAAATAGCGTATTGAGTTGCGCATGCACAGTTGCATTTCCAGGCAGAGTTACAAGCACGGGAGCGTGCTGTGAGTAAAATCCATGGGGCACATGGTGAGGCTCCTATTGGCTGAAAGAGATGCCAATCAAATACTACACTGTGAAAATCTCTGACAGGGGCTGTATAAAATCAGGTAACGGAGCCTGAAAAAAACACTGATTTTTAGAAGTTTAATTGAGTTTTGAAATAAATAAGCAGATCAATATGTTAGTAATGACAAGAGCTTTCAAAATATGTAAAGTTATGGAGGCAACTTTACCATCACTTTAAATGTTGTTTTCCATTTGTGGCCCTCCTTAATCCTAACAAGATTGTACGCTCCTCTCAAATCAAGTTTAGTAAAGACCGTAGCTCCCTCGAGGCGGTCAATGAGTTCTGAAATAAGCGGAATAGGGTAAGCATTCTTAATGGTAAGACGATTAAGACCCCTATAATCGATACATGGTCTAAACTCGCCACCCTTTTTCTTCACAAAGAAGAAGCCAGCCCCTTCAGGAGAGTAGGATTTGCGGATGATCCCCCGCGACAGAGCATCGGCAACATCTTCCTCCATAGCACAATTCTCTGCAACAGACAGAGGGTACACCCGGCCCCGAGGAGGAATGGCTCCGGGTTGCAGGTCTATGGCACAATCGTAAGACCGGTGGGGAGGCAACGTACCGGCACGCAGCTTGTCAAACACGTCTAGGAACTCTTGGTACTCCTCTGGCAATTGAGATACCGAAGAAGTGCACAAGACTTTAACTGGTTTCCGAAGACAAGTAGAAAGACATTGCGGGGACCACGACAAAATTTCGGACCTGCGCCAGTCGAGACTGGGATTGTGCTTTTGGAGCCAGGGATAACCCAGAACAACCGGAAAATGAGGAGAGTTTATCACCTGGAACTGGAGGGTTTCAAAATGGAGAGCCCCAACAGCCATGGACAACGGAGCAATTTCGTAAGTAACGAGTGCGGGCTGAAGGGACCTGCTATCAATGGCCTCAATAGCAAGCGGAACGGACCGAGGCAAAACAGGAATGGAGTACTTAGATACAAAAGCACTGTCAATGAAGTTGCCCGCAGCACCGGAGTCAACAAGAGCCTGAGTGACTATGGAGGAGTCCACCCAGGAAAGGACAACTTTGACCATAGGTTTCTCCTTAAGCGGTTCCGGTGACGAGGAAAAATCACTCAAGGTCTGCCCCCGAAAGGACTTTAGGTGTGAGCGTTTTCCGGCCGTGTAGGACAAGACTTCAAAAGGTTGCCCTGTAACCCACAATAGATGCAGAGCCCCTCCCTCCTAAAGGCCCTCTCCGCCGCGGAGAGACGCATGAATCCCAGCTGCATCGGCTCAGCAGTACATGGTGACTCGGGACCAGGAGGCATGGTAGGAGAGGGAGGCATGGGTGGGAACGAACACGTAGGAGACAACGGAACAGGAGGCTTCCGCAAGCGCTCCTTGAAAGAGGACCTCTCTCTGAGTCTGATGTCAATTAGGATCAAAAAAGACACCAATGCCTCGAGATCCTCTGGTAAATCTCTGGCAGCAACTTCTCTTTAATTTCATCAGAGAGCCCATGAAAGAAGACGGCAACAAGGGCTTCATTGTTCCAACCTACCTCTGAGGCAAGTGTACGGAACTCAATAGAATACTGAGCAACAGCTCTTGTACCTTGCTGAATGGACATGAGTCGTTTAGCAGCAGAGGAGGAGCGAGCCAGAACATCAAATACCCTTCGAAAGGAGGCCACAAATTCAGGGTAATTTGATATCACAGGTTTATTAGTCTCCCACAAGGGATTAGCCCAGGCAAGAGCTGTGTCAGAGAGTAACAAGATGAGAAATCCCACCTTAGCTCTGTCAGAGGGAAATGCCTGAGGTAACATCTCAAAGTAAATGCCCACCTGGTTCAAAAACCCTCTGCACTGATTAGGATCGCCTCCATATCGCTGAGATAGAGGTGCAGAACCAGACATGCTCCTGGTAGGACTAGGTGCAGCAGCGGAAACAGGAGCAGCCATAACTTGCGGGACACTTTGGTTCAAATGTGCAGTGCGAGTCAGCAGGGTTTGCAGGGCTAGTGCAAATTGATCCAAGCTGTGATCCTGTTCATCCATTGGATTATTAGCACCATCAGGATTCATGGCCTTTGCGTCATGTCAGGGTGCCAGGAATCAGACTGACACGAGAAGTGCAAAAATAATCACACCTTTATTAATAGCAAAAAATAATAAAAAGTCCACAAGTCAAATAACAAGCCAGAAGTCAGAATCAGAGCTGGTAGTCAGACGAGCCGAGTCAGGAGCCAAAGCGAATAGTCAGACAAGCCGGAATCAGCCAGGGATCAGGAACCAGGAAGGACGTCAGGTAGCCAGGTAATACACAGGAACTCACAGGAACAGAAAAAAAGAGTCAGGAAGCACCTTTTATTTAAAATAAAAACTAAACTTTCTCAAATTTCTTTAGTCTGCAGTATATATCGATCAAGGCGTGTCAAGATGGACTATTTTATTTTTAAAGGGAGATTAAACACTGCATTTTATAAACATAGTATTGAGGTTATTCCCCTATTCCCTATAGTGATGAGCACTGCCATGTTTGAAATCTAGCTTTGACTGTATTCCAGTGCTGGTGTGCTTGCACATGTGCAGTAACTCTCCGTATACCTGTTGTGTAACCTAGGTTCCATTATGGCAGCACTATCAATTAGAGTTAGGGGCATGAAATGTATTTAGTGTCCCTTTAAATGCATTTAAGACTACTTTAATTTGAAGATTAAAGGTGATTTAAAGTATCTGCACTGCACAGTCAGCAGTTAAAACAAAGGGATACATGGTTTAATAGCAGGTGAACATTTAATACCTGGTCTTGAACAGCTCCTCACCAGGGCACATTTACTTCCTGGTTTTTGATGTTTTGGTGGTACACAGTGCTTGGTATAAATTAGAGAAATGTGTAATAATACTCCCCATTTTTGATTACAGAGCAAATAAAATGCTAGTCATATAAACCTTGGATTCACACGCATATAAAAGAGCCACTATTTGATTGCTTTTAGCTTCTGTATGCCTATATTTTTTGATGGCTGAACTGCCTCCCTTATCCAGATCCAAGGGTTTTAGTAACTGAGCTCCATGAACTTGAACTGAGGTTGTGTGTGGTGTAATCAATGGACCAAAACACAAATGTTGGCAGCTGTGAGGGAAGGAGGGTAAGAGATGTCTTCACAAGTAGAGCCTGCTACTGATAAGCTGCTTCACAGACATCAATCCAGTCACTATACACATCTACAGGCTCTGGAAGATAGGTTATCCAGGCAAACGGTGCAGGAAATCACCCCAGTGTTCCGTTCTCTATCCATCTTGACGTCACAGGATTTCTCGTGGTTACAGAAGGTGCAGGTAAATTGCATGTCAAGATTTCCAGTCTTCTTCTTAGGTGTAGGCTTCCTCTTCGACTTTCTGTGCCCCATTTCTGCATATAAGCTTTTCCCGCCCTGAGCACATTACCGTCTATACAGCTTTGTAGAATATAACCGGAAATTTGAAAACTACATTGCTCTGATAGTAAGGTGTCTGTCGCCTCTGCTGCTGCAAAGGTTGACCTCTTTCATAAGTCTGATGAAGAGGATACCTCGGTAGCTTCTGAGGGGGAAATCTTAGATTCAGACAGTATAATTCCTTTGGCTGATTCTGAAGAGGTTAACTTCAGATTTAAGCTTGAACACCTCCGCTTACTGTTAATAGAGGTATTGGCTACTTTGAAGGACTCCGATGCTTCTGTCGCTGTCGACCCTAAGAAATCTAGTAAACTTAATAAGTACTATGATGTTCCTTCCTCTGTGGAAGTGTTTTCTGTCCCTGACTGTGTGTCGGAGATCATTGCACAGGAATGGGATAAGCTAGGGATACCTTTCTCCCCTTCTCCCATTTTTAAAAATATGTTTCCTGTTGCTGTGTCCATTCGAGACGTATGGTGCACAGTGCCTAAGGTAGAAAAGGCTATTTCTATTTTGGTTAAGAGAACCACAATCCCTATTGAAGATAGCTGTTTCTTTAAGGATCCTATGGACAAAAAGCTTGAGGCTTATTTAAAGAAGATGTATGTGCATCAGGGTCTACAATGGCAACCTGCAGTTTGTATTGCCACAGTAGCAAGTGCAGCATCTTATTGGTGCAATATCTTGTCTGAATTGATTTTAAAAGAGACTCCTTTAGAGGAGATCCAAGATAGGCTTAAGGCTCTCAAACTTGCCAATTCCTTTATCTCTAATGCTAACATACAAGTCATTAGACTGCTAGCCAACATGTCTGGCTTCACTGTTCTTCCCACAGGGCTATGTGACTGAAATCTTGGTCAGCTGATGTTACCTCTATGTCAAAGCACTTTTTGTTACCTTACAAGGGTAAGACCCTGTTTGGTCCTGGTCTAGTGGAAATAATTTCTGAAATTACGGGTGGAAAGGGGTCCTTTCTGCCACAAGACAAGAAGAATAGACCTAAGGGGCATCAAAATTCTAATTTTCGTTCCTTTCGTAACTTCAAAGGTCAGAAGTTTTCCCCTTCCTCCTCCAAGCTGGAGCAGTCCAAGTCCTCTTAGAGACCCAATCAGCCTTGGAATAAGGTGAAACAAGCAAAGAAGCCTTCATCTGAGACTAAGTCAGCATGAAGGGTCCACCCACAGTTCAGTGCTGGATCAGGTGGGGGGCAGACTTTCCTTTTTTCAACCTGCTTGGATATGCAATCTCCCAGACCCTTGGGCTGTGGACATAGTATCTCAGGGTTACAAAATAGACTTCAAGACTTGTCCTCCCAGGGGCAGATTCCACCTTTCAAGATTATCTGCAGACCAGGTAAAAAGAGAGGCATTCTTGAACTGCGTCCAGGACCTTTTCTCCCTGGGAGTGATTGTTCCAGTTCCACTAAGGGAACAGGGTATAGGATTCTATTCAAATAGACCTAAAGTGTCTCAACAAATTTCTCAGGGTGCCGTTTTTCAAAATGGAAACCATTCGTTCCTTTCTTCCTTTGGTCCAAGAAGGTCAGTTTATGACGACCATAGACCTGAAGGACACGTATCTTCATGTTCCCATCCACAAGGATCATCACAAATACCTGAGGTTCGCTTTTCTAGACAAGCACTTTCAATTTGTTGCTCTTCCGTTTGACTTTACTACAGCTCCCAGAATTTTTTCAAAGGTTCTGGGGGCTCACTTGGCAGTTATCAGGTCTCAGGGAAATGCAGTGGCGCCCTATCTGGACGACATCTTGGTTCAGGCGCCATCTTTTTAACTACCAATATCTCATACAGAGATCTTGTTGTCTTTTTTACGTTCCCACGGATGGAAAGTGAATCTGGAGAAGAGTTCCCTTGTTCCAGCTACAAGGGTGGTTTTCTTAGAGACCATCATAGATTCTCCATCTATGAAGATTTTTCTGATGGAGGTCAGAAAATCCAAAATTCTCTCTTCTTGCCTCTCTCTACAGTCTACTGTTCGGCCATCAGTAGCTCAATGCATGGAGTTCCTTGGCCATGAAGGAGGTGACTCGGATTATTTAGAGGGCAGAAACTCACAATTGTCTTCTATCTGCCATCCACGTTCCAGGAGTGGACAACTGGGAGGCGGATATTCTGAGTGGACAGACTTTTCATCCCGGGAGTGGGCTCTCCACCCGGAGGTGTTCTCCGGGTTAACTCTCAAGTGGGGGGTGCTGGAGTTGGATTTGATGGCGTCTCGTTAGAACACCAAGCTTCCAAGGTACGGTTCAAGGTCAAGAGATCCTCAGGCCGCCCCTGATAGATGCTCTGGTGGTTCCTTTGGCTTTTGGTCTAGCATACCTGTTTCCTCCGTTTGCGCTCCTTCCTCGAGTCATTGCTTGTATCAAACAGGAGTGTCTGTAATTCTAATAGCTCCTGCTTGGCCTCGCAGGATCTGGTTTTCAGACCTAGTGAAGATGTAGTCTCTCCCTCCTTGGAGATTTCCTCTGAGGAAGGACCTTCTAACTCGGGGTCCTTTCCTCCATCCAAATCTTGTTTCTCTGAAGCTGACTGCATGGAGATTGAATGCTTAGTTCTGGCTAAGCGTGGGTTTTCTGAGTCAGTCATTGATACCATGCTTCAGGCTTGCAAGCCTGTTACTCGTAAGATTTACTATTAGGTATGGCGCAAATACCTGTATTGGTGTGAATCAAAAGGCTACTCTTGGAGTAGAGTCAGGATTCCTGGAATTTTGTCCTTTCTCCAGGAAGGTCTGGAGAAAGGGTTGTCAGTCACTCTGAAAGGTCAGATTTCTGCATTATCTATTCTAAGCGTATGGCAGATGTGCCAGATGTTCAATCCTTTTTTCAGGCCCTGGTCAGAATCAGGCTTGTGTTTAAACCTATTGCTCCTCATTGGAGCCTTAACCTAGTTCTTAAAGTTTTGCAGCCGGCTCCGTTTGAGCCTATGCATTCTGCAGATTTTAAGTTGTTATCTGGGAAAGTTTTGTTTCTTATCGCTATTCTTCTGCTCGCAGAGTTTCTGAACTCTCGATTTTTCAAACTGATAAGGCGGTCCTTCGTACTAAATTGGGGTTTCTCCATATGGTGTTTTCGGATAGAATTATTAATCAGGAAATAGTTGTTCATTCTCTTAGTCCTGATCCTTCTTTTAAAAAGGAACCTCTGTTTCATAACTTGGATGTTGTGTGCTCTTAAATTCTACCTACAGGCTACTAAGGATTTTCACCAGTCTTCTGCCTTGTTTGTTTGTTTCTCAGGAAAGCATAAGGGTCATAAGGCCACTTCTACTTCTCTTTCCCTCTGGTTGAGAAGTATGATTTGTTTTGCTTATGAATCTGCTGGACAGCAGTCTCCTGAGAGAATTACGACTCATTCCACTAGGGGTGTCTCCTCTTCTTGGGCTTTGAAAAATGAAGCTTCTGTAGAACAGATTTGCAAGGCGGCAACATGGTCCTCTCGGCATACTTTTTCTAAATTTTACAAATTTGATACATTTGCCTTGGCTGAGGCTTCTTTTGGGAGAAAGGTCCGTCAAGCGGTGATGTCTTCTGTTTAGGTCTGCCTGTCTTGTTCTCCCTCCCTGTTCATTCCGTGTTCTCTAGCTTGGTTATTGGTTCCCACTAGTAATTGGAATGACCTTGTGGACTCTCCATGTCTTAGGAAAGAAAATAAAATGTATGTTTACCTGATAAGTTTCTTTCCGGACATGGAGAATCCACAACCCCACCCTTAAGATTAGACAGTATTTTCTTCTACAAGATACGACGAGTCCACGGATTTCATCCTTACTTGTGGGATATTATCCTCCTGCTAACAGAAAGTGGCAAAGAGCACCACAGCAGAGCTGTGTATATATAGATCCTCCCTTCCCCTACACCCCCAGTCATTCTCTTTGCCTGTGTTATACTAGGAAGAGATAAAGTGAGGTGTTAGTTTTATTTTCTTCAATCAAGAAGTTTTTTATTTTAAATGGTACCGGTGTTTACTATTTTCCTCAGGGGGTTATGGAAGAAGATTTCTGCCCTGAGGTTGATGATCTTAGCAGCTGTAACTAAAATTCACGCTGGTTCCCACAAGACTTCTGAAGGTAACAAATGAGACATCTTCAGTGTGGAGACCGGTTTCATGCTACAAGCAGCATTAAGGTATGTGCAGCCCTTTATTTCCGAGGAGACTTGATATACCAGAACTGGCTGGCATTTATTTCCCTGTATGGGAATGGGGTAAGCAGTAGACCTGTTATACAGAGGGGTGTTACTGGAGTCCCTTGTTTTTTATTTTTCTAAGTTGACATTATAAGGGCATTTTATGACACTATGGGAGAGGCAAAAAGAAAAACGGTTAATAGAGTTTTTTTATTTTTGCAGATAACCAGTATGACTTGCTGGGATGTGTTTTGGGGTGTATATTGTTCCACTTAGCTTGTGTGTAAAACCGCTTCACCATGCAGTTGAGTTTGGGCCTACTCTGGCATCGGACAGATTCGGACGTTACGTCCTTTAAATTTAAGCTTGAACACCTCCGCCTGTTGCTTCGGGAGGTTTTAGCAACTCTGAATGATTGTGACCCTATTGTGATACCACCAGAGAAATTGTGTAAGATGGACAAATATCTAGAGGTGCCTACTTACACTGATGTTTTTCCAGTTCCTAAAAGAATTTCGGAAATTATAAGAAAGGAATGGGATAGACCAGGTATACCGTTTTTCTTCCCCTCCTAATTTTAAGAAAATGTTTCCCATATCAGACACCATTCGGGACTTGTGGCAAACGGCCCCTAAGGTAGAGGGAGCTATATCTACCCTGGCTAAGCGTACAACTATAACCATTACGGACAGTTGTGCTTTCAAAGACCCTATGGATAAAAAGTTAGAGGGTTTTCTAAGGAAATTATTTATTAATCAGGGTTTTCTTTTACAACCTATGGCCTACATTGTTCCAGTAACTCCGTTAGATGACATTTAGGATAGAATTAAGGCTCTTAAGCTAGCTAATTCTTTCATTACTGATGCTGCTTTTCAAATTGCTAAATTAGCAGCGAAAAATGCAGGATTTGCTATTCTAGCGCGTAGAGCGTTATGACTCAAATCTTGGTCTGCTGATGTGTCATCAAAAACTAAACTTTTAGCTATTCCAGGAGGACCCTCTGCTTCCTCTTCTTCCACAAAGCAGGAAGGGAATTTTGCCCAATCTAAGTCAGTCAGGAGACCCAACCAGACTTGGAATAAAGGTAAACAATCCAAGAAGCCCGCTACTGCTACAAAGACAGCATGAAGGGGCGGCCCCCGATCCGGGACCGGATCTAGTGGGGGGCAGAATTTCTTTCTTTGCTCAGGCTTGGGCAAGAGATGTTCAGGACCCCTGGGCGCTGGGAATCGTGACCCACGGGTATCAACTGGAATTCAAGGACTTTCTCCCAAGAGGGAGATTTCATCTTTCAAGATTATCTGTAGACCAGATAAAAAGAGAGGATTTCTTACGCTGTGTAAAAGACCTCTATACCATGGGAGTAATTTGTCCCGTTCCAAATCCGGAACAGGGACAGGGATTTTACTCAAATCTTTTCGTGGTTCCCAAAAAAGAGGGAACTTTCAGACCTATTTTAGATCTCAAGTGTCTAAACAAGTTTCTCAGAGTCCCATCGTTCAAGATGGAGACTATACGAACAATCTTACCAATGATCCAGGAGGGTCAATATATGACTACCGTGGATTTAAAGGATGCTTACCTATTCCTATTCACAAGGATCATCATCAGTTTCTAAGGTTTGCCTTCCTGGACAAACATAATTTTGTGGCTCTTCCCTTTGGGTTGGCCACAGCACCCAGAATCTTCACAAAGGTTTTAGGGTCGCTTCTGGCGGTTCTCAGACCGCGAGGCATAGCAGTGGCGCCTTATCTGGACGATATTCTGATCCAGGCGTCAACTTATCAACTAACAAAATCTCACACAGACACAGTATTGTCTTTCCTGAGAACTCACGGTTGGAAGGTGAACATAGAGAAGAGTTCACTAGTTCCACAGACAAGGGTTCCCTTCTTGGGAACTCTGATAGACTCGGTAGACATGAAAATATTCCTGACAGAGGTCATGAAATCAAAGATTCTAAAGACTTGCCGAGCACTTCAGTCCATTCCTCGGCCATCAGTGGCTCAGTGTATGGAGGTAATTGGGTTAATGGTAGCGGCAATGGATATCATTCCGTTTGCTCGCTTTCATCTCAGACCACTGCAGCTGTGCATGCTCGGTCAGTGGAATGGGGATTATGCGGATTTATCTCCTCAGATAAATCTAGACCAGGAGACCAGAGACTCTCTTCTTTGGTGGTTGTCGCCGGATCATCTGTCCCAGGGGACTTGTTTCCGCAGACCCCCGTGGGTGATAGTGACAACGGACGCCAGCCTTCTGGGCTGGGGTGCAGTCTGGAATTCCCTGAAGGCTCAGCGTGTTTGGACTCAGGTAGAGTCTCTACTTCCAATCAATATTCTGGAACTGAGAGCGATATTCAATGCGCTTCAGGCATGGCCTCAGTTGGCTTTGAACAAATTCATCAGATTCCAGCCGGACAACATTACGACTGTGGCATATATCAATCAGGGGGGAACAAGGAGTTCCTTAGCGATAGTAGAAGTATCCAAGATAATTCGATGGGCGGAGGCTCACTCTTGTTATCTGTCGGCAATTTACATCCCAGGAGTAGAGAACTGGGAAGCGGATTTTCTAAGTCGACAGACCTTTCATCCGGGGGAGTGGGAACTCCACTCTGAGGTGTTTGCCTCGCTGATTCTCCGATGGGGCAGACCGGAATTGGATCTGATGGCATCTCGACAGAATGCCAAACTTCCAAGATACGGATCCAGGTTGAGGGATCCTCAGGCCGAACTGATAGATGCCCTGGCAGTGCCTTGGTCGTTCAGCCTAGCTTATCTGTTTCCACCATTTCCTCTCCTTCCACGCGTGATTGCTCGAGTCAAACAGGAGAGAGCTTCATTAATCCTGATAGCGCCTGCGTGGCCATGCAGGACTTGGTATGCGGATCTAGTGGACATGTCCTCTCTGCCACCGTGGAAACTTTCTTTGAGCCAGGACCTTCTCATTCAGGGTCCTTTCCAACATCCAAATCTAAATTCTATGCAGCTGACTGCGTGGAGATTGAACGCTTGATTTTATCGAAGTGAGGATTCTCTGATTTGGTCATCAATACTTTGATACAGGCTAGAAAGCCTGTCGATAGAAAAATCTATCATAAGATATGGCGTAAATATCTTTATTGGTTTGAATCCAAGGGTTACTCATGGAATAAGGTTAGGATTACTAGGATTCTGTCTTTTCTCCAAGAAGGATTGGAGAAAGGGTTATCAGCAAGTTCCTTAAAGGGACAAATTTCTGCTTTGTCTATTTTGCTTCACAAACGATTGGCAGATGTGCCAGATGTTCAGTCTTTTTGTCAGGCTCTATCTAGAATTAAGCCTTTATTTAGACCTATTACTCCTCCCTGGAGTTTGAATTTAGTTCTTCGTGTTCTTCAAGGGGTTCCGTTTGAACCCATGCATTCCATAGATATTAAATTATTATCTTGGAAAGTACTGTTTTTGGTTGCTATTTCTTCTGCTCGAAGAGTTTCTGAGCTTACAGCATTAGAGTGTGATTCGCCTTATCTCATTTTTCATTCTGATAAGGTGGTTTTACGTACCAAACCTGGATTTCTTCCTAAGGTTGTTTCAAATAAGAATATTAATCAGGAAATTGTTGTTCCTTCCTTATGTCCTAACCCTTCTTCTAAGAAGGAGCGTATGTTGCATAATTTGGACGTGGTCCGTGCCTTAAAGTTTTACTTACAGGCAACTAAGGATTTTCGTCAATCATCTTCATTATTTATTGTTTATTCTGGAAAGCGTAGGGGTCAGAAAGCTACGGCTACCTCTCTTTCTTTTTGGCTGAGAAGTATCATCCACCTGGCATATGAGACTGCTGGACAGCAGTGTCCTGAAAGAATTACGGCTCATTCTACTAGGGCTTTGGCTTCCACATGGGCCTTTAAAAACAATGCATCTGTTGAACAGATTTGTAAGGCTGCGACTTGGTCGTCCCTTCATACTTTTTCCAAATTTTCCAAATTTGATACTTTTGCTTCTTCTGAGGCTGTTTTTGGGAGGAAAGTTCTTCATGCAGTGGTGCCTTCCGTTTAGGTCTCTGTCTTGTCCCTCCCTTTCATCCGTGTCCTGTTGCTTTGGTATTGTATCCCACAAGTAAGGATGAAATCCGTGGACTCGTCGTATCTTGTAGAAGAAAAGGAAATTTATGCTTACCTGATAAATTGATTTCTTCTACGATACGAGTCCACGGCCCTCCCTGTCAATTTAAGACAGATTATAGTTTTTTATTATTTTCATCTTCAGTCACCTCTGCCTTTTTAGCTTTTCCTTTCTCTTCCTTAAACCTTTGGTCAAATGACTGGGGGTGGAGGGGAAGGGAGGAGCTATATATACAGCTCTGCTGTGGTGCTCTTTGCCACTTCCTGTTAGCAGGAGGATAATATCCCACAAGTAAGGATGAAATCCGTGGACTCGTCGTATCATAGAAGAAATCAATTTATCAGGTAAGCATAAATTTCCTTTTTTTCTAAACCTCAGGCACCTCTACACCTTTGTGTTATCTTCTTTTTCCATTTCCCTTCGGATGAATGACTGGGGGTTATGGGTAAGGGAAGTGACACTTAACAGCTTTGCTGGGGAGCTCTTTGCTTCCTCCTGCTGGCCAGGAGTGAATATCCCACTAGTAATTGGAATGACGTTGTGGACTCTCCATGTCCGGAAAGAAAGAGATTTATCAGGTAAACATAAATTTTATTTTCAATTTTATTTTTTAGCTTAGTATTTTTTAGATAGACATTATTAATTTGAGGGTGGGGGTTACTTATACTGTAGAAGGGGGTCTTGTAATTGTTTCTATTGTAAAAGAGCTCAATTATCTTTAGGCAATGCCCTACAAAAGACCATTTTAAGGGCTATTGTAATTTATTTTAGTGTTAGGGTGTTTTGTTTTGGGTGTGTTTTTGTTATGGGGCATGTAGATTAGTGTTAGGTATAATCATATTTTTTATTTTGGATACTGTATTTTTTAAATTTCTGTAACTTAGATTTAGGTTTAGTTTAGAGACAGGTAGGTGTTAGGTAGAGTATAGTTATTTTGCGTTGGGGTTGTGGCGGTTTAGAAGTTAATAGTGTAGGTACTTGTGGTGGGCTAGTGGCATTATAGGGATTAATAATTTAAATAGGTACTTGCGGTGGGTATGTGGCAGTTTAGGGGTTAATAATTTAGATAGGTACTTGCGGTGGGATAGTGGTGGTATAGGGGTTAATAGAATAGTTCTCGTGGTGGGTATGTGGCATTTTAGGGATTAATAGGATAGATACTTGTGGTGGGTATGTGGCGGTTTATGAGTTAATAGAATATAGATTTATGGTGGGTATGTGGCGGTTTAGATATTTATTATATATTTGTCTGGATACTCCTTACGAAAAAAAGTTGAAATCTATTTGTAAATCGAATAAGTGGCAAACGACTTAACCCTTAATGACACAGGTTACGGTGCATGCATTTAAGCATTTACTGTGCTCTGACAGCAGCAATCTCATGAGACCGCACAGTATAGAAATAGCATAATGGAGGTGTTTCTAAGCTAGCGATTGCATAGATATTGTGCTGTGATCAGGAGTGCCTCCAAAACGTGAGAGACACACTGTGATATGCGTTTCTTTTATGTAAGTGGCAAGAGTCCATGAGCTAGTGACTTATAGGATATACATTCCTACCAGAAGGAGGGCAAAGTTTCCCAAACCTCAAATGCCTATAAATACACCTCCCACCTCACTCATACCTTAGTTTTACAAACTTTGCCTCCTTAGGAGGTGGTGAAGCACGATGTGCTTGATTTCTTCTGTGAAAGGTGCTTCTAAGCATATTGAAGCCCAGTTCCTCTGTAAGTACAGTGTTTGTCTGAGGGATGTGAAGGGAGTATTGCCTAATGACACCATGTTTTCGCCTATGGGAAATCTTTTCTAGGGCTCTCTGTAAATTTGGTCGCAGGGATTCATCTGCTGCCTCCCTTTACAGATCAACATTATACGCCTCTACTATTACCTCTGCTGATATGTTTCAGTACTGGTTTGGCTGTCTGCTATATGTGGATGGGTGTCTTACACGGTAAGTATATACTTTTATTATATAAAACACTCTCAGCTATGGATTGGGCACTTTTTAAGTAAAGTTGTTATATATTGGTTGTATACATGCCTTGATTCAGTAATTCAGTGCTCTTTTTTTTAGGGACTTTATTTGTGGCTAAATATTTGTCAAGGTTGGTAGAGTCTGTGAAACATACAGTTTTTTTTTGGAGCTAGTAATTTATTTATAAATTAGGATGCTAAGTATTATGTTAGTCTCATGAAATGTTGATAATCACATTTTATGCAGCTGTAATAGTAGTATCCATTAGGCTTTATTTTGGTACTTTTTTTTTTTTTGTATATACAATCAAAATTCTTACCTGCTTTTTAGAGTGATAGGTGTATTAGAAATCCTCTTCAGCTTTGCATGTTGCGCGTGTAATGATGCTATTTATGTCATAGGGTGACGTGTCATCATTGTTTGCAATTTTTTTGCGCCAAAAAAGGAAATTTTCCTGCCACAATTGCCGTTATGAGCTCAGCCCCCAGCTTATTCAGTGTTCTCAGAAAACAGAGAGATTTCATGCAGTATTTTATGAATGTTTTTTTTTTTTATATTTTTATATCATATATAGGAGCATGGATATAAATTTCCAGAATTAATTTATTTTTATTTTTTTTAAATTTTGTTTTTATGTCTCAAACTGAACCTGCCTCTGATACCATAGGATTTGAGCTGCCTAAACAGGTATTTAACAAAGCGAAGTATGTTTGTTGTAATTAAGCTGATCTAAATTATTCAGCTAAATTATGTGGCTCTTATTTTAACAAATTGTTAAATATATCTGAGTACAAATACACACACTGTTATTCCATCTCAGTCTAAATGTACTTAGCATTACTGCAGAAATGTAAGATTTTATTGCTGCAGCTATAGAGAGGGCAATGACTGCTATTTTGCCTTCAAATAAATGTAAAAAGGTTTTTGATTTTTTTCCCCTAAACTTAGTGAAACTTCTGACCTTCAGCATACTGATGTATCCTGTACTGATGGGGTCTCCTCTGATTCAGAGGATGCCACGTCAGAGACTGATATAGACAAATCTTCTTTTTTATTTAAGTTAGAATACATTTGTTCTTTCTTAAAGGAAGTTTTGTTTACTTTGGGTATTGAGGAGTCTAAGACCTAGATTTGGAGTTTGGCGTTAGCCGTGAAAACCAGCGTTAGAGGCTCCTAACGCTGGTTTTAGGCTACCGCCGGTATTTGGAGTCACTCAAAATAGGGTCTAACGCTCACTTTTCAGCCGCGACTTTTCCATACCGCAGATCCCCTTATGTCAATTGCGTATCCTATCTTTTCAATGGGATTTTTCTAACTCCGGTATTTAGAGTCGTGTCTGAAGTGAGCGTTAGACATCTAACGACAAAACTCCAGCCGCAGGAAAAATGTCAGTAGTTAAGAGCTTTCTGGGCTAACGCCGGTTTCTAAAGCTCTTAACTACTGTACTCTAAAGTACACTAACACCCATAAACTACCTATGTACCCCTAAACCGAGTTCCCCCCACATCGCCGACACTCGAATAATTTTTTTTAACCCCTAATCTGCCGACCGCCACCTACGTTATCCTTATGTACCCCTAATCTGCTCCCCCTAACACCGCCGACCCCTGTATTATATTTATTAACCCCTAATCTGCCCCCCTCAACGTCGCCTCCATCTGCCTACACTTATTAACCCCTAATCTGCCGACCGCAAAGTGCCGCCACCTACGTTATCCTTATGTACCCCTAATCTGCTGCCCCTAACACCGCCGACCCCTATATTATATTTATTAACCCCTAATCTGCCTCCCTCAACGTTGCCTCCACCTGCCTACACTTATTAACCCCTAATCTGCCGACCGGACCTGAGCGCTACTATAATAAAGTTATTAACCCCTAATCCGCCTCACTAACCCTATAATAAATAGTATTAAACCCTAATCTGCCCTCCCTAACATCGCCGACACCTAACTTCAATTATTAACCCCTAATCTGCCGACTGGAGCTCACCGCTACTCTAATAAATGTATTAACCCCTAAAGCTAAGTCTAACCCTAACACCCCCCTAAATTAAATATAATTTACATCTAACGAAATTAATTAACTCTTATTAAATAAATTATTCCTATTTAAAGCTAAATACTTACCTGTAAAATAAATCCTAATATAGCTACAATATAAATTATAATTATATTATAGCTATTTTAGGATTAATATTTATTTTACAGGTAACTTTGTATTTATTTTAACCAGGTACAATAGCTATTAAATAGTTAAGAACTATTTAATAGCTAAAATAGTTAAAATAATTACAAAATTACCTGTAAAATAAATACTAACCTAAGTTACAATTAAACCTAACACTACACTATCAATAAATTAATTAAATAAACTACCTACAATTACCTATAATTAACCTAACACTACACTATCAATAAATTAATTAAATACAATTCCTACAAATAAATACAATTAAATAAACTAGCTAAAGTACAAAAAATAAAAAAGAACTAAGTTACAAAAAATAAAAAAATATTTACAAACATAAGAAAAAATTACAACAATTTTAAACTAATTACACCTACTCTAAGCCCCCTAATAAAATAACAAAGCCCCCCAAAATAAAAAAAATGCCCTACCCTATTCTAAATTACTAAAGTTCAAAGCTCTTTAACCTTACCAGCCCTGAACAGGGCCCTTTGCGGGGCATGCCCCAAAGAATTCAGCTCTTTTGCCTGTAAAAAAAAACATACAATACCCCCCCCCAACATTACAACCCACCACCCACATACCCCTAATCTAACCCAAACCCCCCTTAAATAAACCTAACACTAAGCCCCTGAAGATCTTCCTACCTTATCTTCACCCTGCCAGGTTCACCGATCCGTCCTGAAGAGCTCTTCCGATGTCCTGATCCAAGCCCAAGCGGGGGGCTGAAGAGGTCCATGATCCGGCTGAAGTCTTCATCCAAGCGGGAGCTGAAGAGGTCCATGATCCGGATGAAGTCTTCATCCAAGCGGGAGCTGAAGAGGTCCATGATCCGGATGAAGTCTTCTATCAACGGCATCTTCAATCTTCTTTCTTCCGGATCCATCTTGCAGACCTCCGACGCGGAACATCCTCTTCTCCCGACGCCTACTAGCCGAATGACGGTTCCTTTAAGGGACGTCATCCAAGATGGCGTCCCTCGAATTCCGATTGGCTGATAGGATTCTATCAGCCAATCGGAATTAAGGTAGGAATATTCTGATTGGCTGATGGAATCAGCCAATCAGAATCAAGTTCAATCCGATTGGCTGATCCAATCAGCCAATCAGATTGAGCTCGCATTCTATTGGCTGATCGGAAGGGTAAATTTAAAGCTCCCAATTGTTTTCGTTCCTTTTGTCAGAATAGAGAACAGAAAACTACTCCTTCCCCTAAGGCCTCTTGCTCTAATTGGAGACCATATCCGAATAGGAATAAAACCAAGCCTTATAAGAAACCAAATCCTGCCCCTAAACCTACATGAAGGTGTGGCCCTCAAGCCAGTTCTTCTGGTAGGGGGCAGACTAAAGCTATTTCAAAGAGTTTGGACAGACTCTGTCCAAAATCATTGGATTCCAAATATTATTTCTTAGGGGTGTCAAATAGGATTCAAAATAAGACTTCCTTTGGGAAGATTCTTTTTTACCCATGTAACAAAAAACCCAGTAAAAGCTCAAGTCTTTCTGAAATGTGTTTCAGATCTAGAACTTTCAGGGGTAATTGTCCCAGTTCCACAGTAGGAACATGGATTGAGGTTTTTATTCAAATCTATTCATTGTACCTATGAAGGAAAATTCTTTCAGACCAATTTTGGATCTGAAAACTTTAAATCGTTTTGTAAGAGTCCCAACTTTCAAGATAATGACTTGAAGGACTATTCTGTCTTTTGTTCAGCAAGGTCACTTCATGTCCACAATTGACAGGACGCTTACCCTCACAATCCAATTCATCCAGATCAATATCGTTTTCTGAGATTCTCTTTTTTTAAGCATTACCAATTTGTCACTCTTCCGTTTGGCCTTGCAACAGCACCAAGAATATTCTTTATAGTTTTAGGTGCCCTTCTATCTGTAATCAGAGAGCAGGGTATTGCAGTGCTTTTTTATTTGGACGTTATCTTGGTAGTAGCTCAATAGATTTCCAGATAGATCCAATATCCATTACTCTATCCCTAACAGAAAAGAGACGTTTGAGATTGGTTTCAGCTTGTCTAAACCTTCAGTCTCTTATCATCCGCTTCAGTGGCTACACTATCATTTTTGCTTGTTTTCATATGAGACCTCTACAGTTTTGCATGTGGCACCAATGGTGCAGGGATTATACTCAGATATCACAACTGATATACTTAAATCCCAACTCTCCACTCTCTCTGACTTGGTAGTTAAACCATCACCTTATTGTTTATGGGACCTCCTTTGTTTGTCCTACCTGGACTGTGATCACAACAGATGCACGTCTCAGGTTGAGGAGCTGTTTGGGGGTCTCTGATAGCACAAGTTTGGAATCCTCGAGAGGCGAGGTTACCGATCTATATCTTAGAACTCCGTGCTATTTTCAGAGCTCTTCAGGCTTGGTCTCCTATTAAAGAGAGAATCGTATATTCGGTTTCAAACAGACAATCTCACAACAGTGGCATATGTCAATCATCAAGGGGGGACTTGCAGACCCCTAGCAATAAAAGACGTATCTCTAATACTTTCTTGGGCGGAATCCAATTCTTGTCTAATCACTGTGATTCATATACCAGGTGTAGACAATTTGGAAGCGAATTATCTCAGCCGTCAGATTCTACATCCGGGGAGTGGTCTCTCAATCTAGATGTGTTTTATCAGATTGAGCAGATGTGGGTTCCCAAGACATAGATCTGATGGCCTCTCGTCTAAACAAGAAACTTCCCAGACAAATATGTCAAAACACCTTTAGATAAATACGACAGATTGCCTGGTATCTTGAGGCTGTACTGTACTATTTAGCCAGGAAGGATCAAACTGATATACTATAGGTAAATTCTCTGTGAAAGGTACATACTGGACAAAAGGAGGCTGCTCCTAGCGTGGTAACTTGCCATAGAACAAGCTATTACGCTATTGCTTGTTCCCTCGATGAGCACTTCTCTCTTTTTGTGCATAACTCTAGATAAATACCCTGGGGTGTCTAAATTCTACAAATATACAGTTTTGAATTGTGTGGCCTCTATTTAGCTTATAGTCCAATTAAACTAATAATTCCATCTTTGTAGTATTTGGCCTATATTTGCTATAAATTACTTGGAAACCTAGACTTATTCATATTCCTAAAATCAGGACAATATTATGAATTTATTTGGAGGTATTTTTCTTTAGTTACACTAGTTTTGTACAAATGGTTATAAAGAAAATTGCACAAAATGTTTTTTGTTTTTTTTTCTCATTTTTTTCCGCATTTTAAAAAAATAAATAAATTCATATTTATTATTACTTTTTGTGCCTATTTATGGTATCACAATAAACTGAGTAAAATATCATGAATAGGGGCACTTAAAAATAATTAAATGGACAGTCAAGTGAAAATTAAACTTTCATGATTCAGATAGGGCATGCAATTTTAAACAACTTTCCAATGTACTTTTATCATTTGTTTTGTTCTCTTGGTATTCTTTTTTTAAAAGCTAAACCTAGGTAGGCTCAAACTGATTTCTTAACGGTTGAAGGCCGCCTCTTATCTCAGTGCATTTTGAAAGTTTTTCACAGTTAGACAGTGCTAGTTCATGTGTGTGTGTTATAGATAACATTGTGCTCACTCCTATGGAGTTACTTTTGAGAGGGCACGGATTGGCTAAAATACAAGTCTGTAAAAAGAACTGATATAAGGGGGCAGACTGCAGAGGCTTAGATACAAGGTAATCACAGAGGTAAAAAGTATATTAATATAACAGTGTTTGGTAATAAAGGAATTATCTATCTTTTTAACTCCTTGAGTGATAACGACGACTCAGAGCCGTCGCTAGCACTCTCCCACCTTGATGGAGATCTGGGGGCTCCCACCCGCTCCTACCCCAGGGGCTTCATGTTATGCGCGGTGACGTCACGCGCAATGACATGATGACGTCACCGCGCAACTTTATTTATACTTAACAATGTTAAGTATAGGAGCAGGGGGCATGCTGCTTAGAAGCCTGTATCTCAGGCATCTAAGCAGTTACAGACCCCCAAGACCCACCGTTGGAAAGGTAATCGCCTAACCTTTCCAACAGTGTAAGTCTTGGGGATCTGAAGAAAAAAAAAAATTAAAAAAGCTTAGCACCCAGGTGGGAAAGCGCTTAGCGCTCAAAGGGTTAAACAATATCAATTTTCATTTAGACTGTCCCTTTAAGGTGAAACCAATATTGAGCAAAAGAGACAAAATTGAACGAACTTAAACTGGAAAAACCTCTGTATTTAAGGGGTTAAAACAGCTCTAGGAGAAGGGTCTGAAATGGATCAGTACTGAAGGGTTAGGGAGAAATGCACACAATTTATTATTATTATTATTATTATTGTATATAGATGTACAATCAGTGCACCCAGGCTGCTGGGATTAGTCAAGCTAAAGAGTATGTTTACCTGACCTGATACGTTTCTAACCGATCAAATGATGCAACTTTGCTATTTCATTGTAGTCTTGCAAGTTATTTGTGAGCAGAAACAGAGTTCACTATTGCCAGTGGTGATGCCACTGGGCACAAATAGGGCAGAAACCATAGCCTTGTGTAAGCTGAGCAAATTTTGAAAACTTTCCTGGCACTGTTTACGCAGTTATTGCAAAGTTATTCCAGAAAGTGGCAAAGTGTAGAAACGCTTTTGGTTTTCGGAGGGCTGAATATTCACATTTATTATTGCGATAATTTGTGTAGATTGCAGTGTTAGTCCAGTAATTGAAATTTAGTATAGTCTCATAATTCATATTATAGGACTGACATTCCATAATAAACACAACCTTTCATGAATGTTTTCTCTATACATTTCTTATGCATTAGTATTGTGGGATTTGATAATAATTCCTCCGAGTTGCATGCATAAAACTTAGTATATCTAAATCTGACAAAAATAAATATTTGTTTACTTGCATAGAATGATGATTCTAACAGTGAATTGTTCTTCACATAAAGCACTAATGATGTTAAACATGTGTTGGATCTAGAAAATGATAACAAAGCTAAACTGTGACAGAACCCGGGAAATGCCATAGTCACTGCACTAGGAGGATGCTCCTATGTTGCCATTATAGTTTTAATGCTCACTATTGCACCCCTCCTTTAGAACACAACTCACAAGGACAACAGAAGTGACTCTTAGATTATTAGTTCTTTTTACAGCTACCAACTGGCAGCACCTACACCTTGCCGTTTCCTCACAGCTATGTCCCTAGTAAGGCCTCTAGTTATCAAGCCGTCAACCTCAAATACGTTGGAAATCCGCAGCGTATTTGTGGTGAGGCTGATTCGCCTAAGTTATCAAGCCCTACACACCGGCAATCCAATCAGCCAATCGGAATTCGAGGGACGCCATTTTGGATGACGTCACTTAAAGGAATATCCATTTGTCGGGTAGGCGGCGTTGGAAGAGGATGGCTCCGCGTCGGCTCGTTTGAAGAAGGCTCCGCTCCGGATGGATGAAGATTAAAGACGCCGCATGGATGAAGACTTCTATTGGATGGAAGACCTCTTCAGTGCCCCTTGGATGATGACTTCGGCCGTTGCGGATGTCCTCTTCTGTTCCATCGGTGGTCGGCTGGCTGAAGACGGCTAAAGGTAGGATGATCTTCAGGGGGTTAGTGTTAGGTTTTTTTAAGGGGGGGTTGGGTGGTTTAGAGTAGGGGTATGTGGGTGGTGGGTTTTAATGTTGGGGGGGGGGGGTTGTATTTTTTTTACATGCAAAAGAGCTGAATACTTTGGGGCATGCCCCGCAAAAGGCCCTTTTAAGGGCTGGAAAGGTAATAGAGCCGTTAACTTTTGTAATTTAGAATAGGGTAGGGCATTTTCTTATTTTGGGGGGCTTTGTATTTATTAGGGTGCTTAGATTAGCTGTAATTAGCTAAAAAATCTTGTAATATTTTTATATTTTTTGTAACTTATTTTTTTTTATGTTTTGTACTTTAGTTAGTTTATTTAATTGTATTTAATTTTAGCTACTTGTAGTTAATTAATTTAATTTATTTAATTTAATGATAGTGTAGTGTTAGGTTTAATTGTAACTTAGGTTAGGATTTATTTTACAGGTAATTTTGTATTTCTTTTAGCTAGGTAGTTATTAAATAGTTAATAACTATTTAATAACTATTCTACCTAGTTGAAATAAATACAAAGTTACCTGTAAAATAAATATAAATCCTAAGATAGCTACAATGTAATTATTAATTACATTGTAGCTATCTTAGGGTTTATTTTACAGGTGAGTATTTAGTTTTAAATAGGAATAATTTATTTATTGATAGTGTAGTGTTAGGTGTAATTGAAACTTAGGTTAGTTTTTATTTTACAGCTAAATTTGTCTTTATTTTATCTAGGTAGCTATTAAATAGTTAATAACTATTTAATAGCTATTGTACCTAGTTAAAATAAATTTAAATTTGCCTGTAAAATAAAAATAAATCATAAAATAGCTACAATATAATTATTAGTAATATTGTAGCTATATTAGGGTGTATTTTATAGGTAAGTACTTAGTTTTAAATAGGAATAATTAATTTAATAAGAGTTATATTTATTTAGATTTATTTAATTAGTATTTAAGATAGGGGGGTGTTAGGTTTAGTGTTAGACTTAGGTTTAGGGGTTAATAATTTTATTATAGGTTGCGGTGGTGTAGGGGGGGGCAGATTAGGGGTTAATAAGTTTAATATAGGTGGCGGCGGGTCCGGGAGCGGCGGTTTAGGGGTTAAACAATTTAGTTGCGGCGGAGTCCGGGATCCGCAGGATAGGGGTTAATAAATTTATTATAGGTGGCGGCGGTATAGGGGGGGCAGGATAGGGGTTAATAGGTATTATGTAGGTGGCGGCGGGGTCCGGGAGCGGCGGTTTAGGGGATTAATACATTTATTATAGTTGCGGCGGGGTCTGGGAGCGGCGGTTTAGGGGTTAATAACTTTATTTAGTTGCGGGGGGCGCCGGTATAGGGGGTAGAACAGTGTAGTTTAGTGTGGGTGCTTAGAGACAGCTTATCTATAAAGCTGTAAAAAAGCTGAAGAGCAGCGAGATCGGATGAGTGATAACTATCACAGTCCGCTGCTCATCGCCCCGTACTTGGTGCGCAGCTTTTTGACAGCTTTTTTGATAACTTTGGCGAGCGTATTCAGGTCTGCGGCGGCAATGTGAGGCGAGCTTAGGCGGGTGTATTGGGGCCGGCGAAGGCAGGTACGTAGACACATTGATAACTAGAGGCCATAGACTGCATTGTATGTACCTCCAACCATTATGTGACCATTGTTTATATTTTTGTATGGTAAGTGCCTGCCACTGGTAACTAATCCTGATTCTGAAGCACATACCCTTTCATGGATTTTGCTTTTGCTACTGCTTATCATATCCCCTGTATACAAAACAAATGCCTTATACCCTTTCAAGGCTAAGATGACACCTTTAGAAAAACTGAACTTGTAATACCCATTACTGAATCAATGCCAGCTGATTATGTGGGATATTTATATTTTAATTGTTTTATCTTGGCATTTCTTGGCTTCAGAGACAGTCTTCATATTAATAGAATCTGCAAGCAAGTTTCCCGCTAACTTTTGCTAGAGGATTTGCCAACATCTATCTTGATCTTTTGATATGATTTGTCCTGTTCAATAAACTGTGCCTTCTGCTTTGACCCTTTAAAAGAAACCAGCTGATTAGCTTTGAATCCCTGTTCTCGATTATGAGTCTGTAGATTGTGTGTGTTTATCCATCGAACACCCGTGGCCCATTTTCCATAGTTTCTTAAATCTGTCCTGTTGCTTTCAAACGCCAGTTACCTTTGGGTTCAATTCTGCTTTTAAGTTTATAAAATGCTAGTAAATTCTATTTATGTATTGTCTGTTTATAAAGATGATCAATTAACAATCAAACACAGATATTGTTATACGGGTGTGGTTGTTCCAGAACTTAAGGATAACTGCAGGTGTCATCAAAGTCCTGTAAAATAATTTGTGATCTTATATGTATGCTAGGAACTGTCCTTTTAGGTGATAAATTAACTATACTGTCATTTTAGATGTTTGTCTAAATGAGTGATTTCTGTCCCTGCAGTAGTAAGGCGTACTGTACAATTAGGCCTTAATTGCTGTAGTTTATATTAGCTCTGTGTTTGTAGCATGAGGTTACTTGTGTAGTAAGTTAATTTCTCTTACTATGGAAATTACTATTTGGACATACTGGTTTGACTTCTGCTTCCCCTGACTATGCTTCTGTTTAACCCTGTGTTTGAACTGACATGGTTATAACTTTAGCTTGTTTGTGGTTGCCTCCACTAGAAATTTTGGGGCCCCTTACTTAACCATTGATCAGCCCCCCCCCCACACATTTGACATGTGCAATTTTTTACCAAGTGACTAAAACATATATTCACTTCATTCTTAAGTGTAGTCAAACTTGGAAATGTTGTAAAGGTAGTAACACACAAACACACTCAGACACAGACACTCAGCACTTGTATACATTGACCTGGCAAGTAATGAAGTAGACTACAGTTTTGTCAAAAAAGGAGAGTTACAAGACAAAATATGGATTTCTGATTATCTTTTTTTCAAGGAAGATGCCAACTATATGATGCCAACAGCATGCAGTGGCTGAAAGGAAAGGCCCTGATTGATGACTTCCGGAAAGGTCTCATTAGTTTCAAAGTCTGTAGAAATATGTGAATAATCAGTAGTAAGGTCAAAATGTCCTAAAAAGGAAAAGACAATGGACACACACACACACACACACACACACAAACTCAAACATAAACTTGCAAATACACCAAAGGAAACACCCACAGAGACAGCCTCAGAAAACGCACAAAGATAAACACACTCACATACACCTACAGAAAACACACAAAGACATACACACACACAAAGACACCCACAGAAAACACACAAAGACATCCACACACACACACAGAAAACACACACACACGCACACCTTCACTGAGACATCCACAGAAAACACAGACATACACACACCCTCACAGAGATGCCCACAGAAAATGCACAGACATACTTACACACAAACACACACCCTCACAGACACCCACTGAAAACACACAAAGCCATACATACACACACAACACACTCTCACAGAGACACCCACAGAAAATGCACAAAGACAGACGCACACACCCTCACAGAAAAAAAATACATACACACTCAAATAGACACCAACAAAAGAACAAAGACATACACACACAGAAACACTCACAGGAGGTAGAATTTCTGCACATTGCCACCCCCTCCCCTAAATTAACAGTGTGTGACATGCATGATAGAAAAATTGTGTTTTCCTTCTTAATATGAGGAGTCCATGGCCTCATTCCTTACTTGTGGGAAATACAGAGCCTGGCCACCAGGCGGAGGCAGAGACACCCCAGCGAAAGGCTTAAATACCTCCCCCACTTCCCCCATCCCCCAGTCATTCTTTGCCTTTCGTCACAGGAGGTTGGCAGAGAAGTGTCAGAAGATACAGAGTAGTTCCTTATGGAGGATATTACTCTTCGGAATGGGACTTGAGTTTTAAGTAGTCTGGTCAGCCTCTCAGTGAGAGCATTTGCGAATGTTAGAGTCTGGAGATACAGGGAGAGTCTTTCTGCGAACGTATTAACAGCTCCTCAGCAATCAATGTTGATGAGTTTCACTGCCTGCTTCCATCACTCAAGTCCATGTCAGGAGCGATGCTACAAGACTATCAAACTTGAGAGGCTGTGTTTCTGTTCCACGGCATAGATTCCGGTTAGATTGTTTCATTTTTATACACTCATGATAACGCAAGAAGACAGGGTCACAGTGTGGCTCCTTTTATCTGCATGGAATCAAGGGTTAATACCCTCAGAACGGGGTTATTGAACAGAGGGGATTAATCACATAATTGTGTGAGATGAGGCTCTGGTAGTGGTTGGAACATAATTTAGCTGCACAACCTGTTATGCTTGGAGCTTTTTACTATAATAGGGGCGGTCCTGTGTGGCGCACCACGTGACCGGGTGTGGTCACACTGATTTCCTTTTCTTCCTGACCGTGTGGTTTACCAGAGACGAAGCGGTTTCTCTGTTTGGCCTGGGTCATATGAGGTGGTGAGTGCCCCAGCCATTGGGGGTATATAGGTGCCTGTTATCCTTTTTTTTATAGTCCGATTGTAAGCGCAAGCTATGGAGGACTCTGACATGTTAGAGGGTACTCCCTCTTTACCTAAGTCTAATACCTGTTTATATTGTGAGGAGGCTATGGTATACCCGCCTGCTCAGTTATGTCCCACATGCCTCAATAAGGTTGTATTATCAAGGAAAGTCAATATTTCTCCAACATTGGTGTGTCCGGTCCACGGCGTCATCCTTACTTGTGGGAATATCTCTTCCCCAACAGGAAATGGCAAAGAGTCCCAGGAAAGCTGGCCATATAGTCCCTCCTAGGCTCCGCCCACCCCAGTCATTCTCTTTGCCGTTGCACAGGCAACATCTCCACGGAGATGGTTAAGAGTATGTGGTGTTTAGTTGTAGTTTTTTATTCTACTATCAAGAGTTTGTTATTTTAAAATAGTTCTGGTATGTACTATTTACTCTGAAACAGAAAGAGATGAAGAATTCTGTTTGTGAGAGGAAGATGATTTTAGCATACAGTAACTAAAATCCTTTGCTGTTTCCACATAGGACTGTTGAGATGAAGTAACTTCAGTTGGGGGAAACAGTTAGCAGACTTTTCTGCTTAAGGTATGACTAGCCATATTTCTAACAAGACTGTGTAATGCTGGAAGGCTGTCATTTCCCCTCATGGGGACCGGTAAGCCATTTTCTTAGTCTCAAGCAGAATAAAGGGCTTAATATGGGCTATAAAAGTGGTAGACACTTTTATGGGCAAAATCGATTGCTTTATTTGAGCATTTTATACATGTTTATGCTGGTATTTCACACTTATAAACTTGGGGAATGTTTTTTAACTTCAGGCACTATGTTAGACACCTTTTTCCAGTCAGGAAGGGCCTTCCCAGTTGTAGGCTGAGCCTCATTTTCGCGCCATTACTGCGCAGTTGTTTTTGAGAGCAAGACATGCAGATGCATGTGTGAGGACCTGAAAATAGTTGGAAAAGTTCCTAGAAGGCGTCATTTGGTATCGTATTCCCCTCTGGGCTTGGTAGAGTTGCAGCAAAGGCTGTAGCTGGGACTGTAGAGGGGTTAAAACTGTAACCGGCTCTGGTTTCGTTATTTTAAGGGTTAAAGCTCTGAAAATTTGTGTGCAATACTTTTAATTAAGACACTGTGGTGAAATTTTGGTAAATTTTGAACAATTCCTTCATATTTTTTCACATATTCAGTAATAAAGTGTGCTCTGTTTAAAATTTAAAGAGACAGTAACGGTTTTGTTTTAAAACGGTTTTTGTGTTTTACTGACAAGTTTAAGCCTGTTTAACATGTCTGTGCCTTCAGATAAGCTATGTTCTATATGTATGAAAGTCAATGTGTCTCCCCCTTCTAAATTATGTGAAAATTGTGCCAAAGCGTCCAAACAAAGTAAGGACAGTACTGTCACAGATAATGAAGTTGCCCAAGATGATTCATCAGATGAAGGGAGTAGACATGGTTCTACATCATCTCCTTCTGTGTCTACACCAGTTTTGCCCACGCAGGAGGCCCCTAGTACTTCTAGCGCGCCAATGCTTATTACCATGCAACAATTGACGGCTGTAATGGATAATTCCATAGCAAATATTTTATCCAAAATGCCTGCATATCAGAGAAAGCGCGATTGCTCTGTTTTAAACACTGAAGAGCAGGAGGGCGCTGATGATAATTGTTCTGTCATACCCTCACACCAATCTGAAGGGGCCATGAGGGAGGTTTTGTCAGATGGGGAAATTTCAGATTCAGGAAAAATTTCCCAACAGGCTGAACCTGATGTTGTGACATTTAAATTTAAATTAGAACATCTCCGCGCACTGCTTAAGGAGGTGTTATCTACTCTGGATGATTGTGACAACCTGGTCATTCCAGAAAAATTATGCAAGATGGACAAGTTCCTAGAGGTTCCGGTGCACCCCGACGCTTTTCCTATACCCAAGCGGGTGGTGGATATAGTGAATAAGGAATGGGAGAAGCCCGGCATACCTTTTGTTCCCCCTCCTATATTTAAGAAATTATTTCCTATGGTCGACCCCAGAAAGGACTTATGGCAGACAGTCCCTAAGGTCGAGGGGGCAGTTTCTACTCTAAACAAGCGCACTACTATTCCTATCGAGGATAATTGTGCTTTCAAAGATCCTATGGATAAAAAATTGGAGGGTTTGCTTAAAAAGATTTTTGTACAGCAAGGTTACCTTCTTCAACCCATTTTGTGCATTGTTCCTGTCACTACAGCAGCGTGGTTCTGGTTTGAGGAACTAGAAAAGTCGCTCAGTAGAGAGACTCCATATGAGGAGGTTATGGACAGAGTTCACGCACTTACATTGGCTAACTCTTTTATTTTAGATGCCGCTTTGCAAATAGCTAGATTAGCGGCGAAAAATTCAGGGTTTGCAATTGTGGCGCGCAGAGTGCTTTGGCTAAAGTCTTGGTCAGCGGATGTATCATCCAAGACAAAATTGCTTAATATCCCCTTCAAGGGTAAAACTCTCTTTGGGCCAGAATTGAAAGAGATTATCTCAGACATCACTGGGGGAAAGGGCCACGCCCTCCCACAAGATAGGCCTTTCAAAGCCAAGAATAAGTCTAATTTTCGTTCCTTTCGTAATTTCAGGAACGGACTGTGCTCTAATTCTGCATCCTCTAAGCAAGAGAGTAATACCTCACAGACCAAACCAGCCTGGAAACCGATGCAAGGCTGGAACAAGGGTAAGCAGGCCAAGAAGCCTGCCGCTGCTAACAAAACAGCATGAAGGAGTAGCCCCCGATCCGGGACCGGATCTAGTGGGGGGCAGACTCTCTCTCTTTGCTCAGGCTTGGGCAAGAGATGTTCAGGATCCCTGGACGCTAGAAATAGTTTCTCAGGGTTATCTTCTGGAATTCAAGGAACTACCCCCAAGGGGAAGGTTCCACATGTCTCACTTATCCTCAAACCAAATAAAGAGACAGGCATTCTTACATTGTGTAGAAGACCTGTTAAAGATGGGAGTGATACACCCAGTTCCAACGGCGGAACATGGAATGGGTTTTTACTCAAATCTGTTTGTAGTTCCCAAAAAAGAGGGAACTTTCAGACCAATCCTGGATTTAAAGATCCTAAACAAATTTCTCAGAGTACCATCGTTCAAGATGGAAACCATTCGAACGATTCTACCCACAATTCAGGAAGGTCAATTTATGACTACCGTGGATCTAAAGGATGCGTATCTACATATCCCTATCCACAAAGAACATCATCAGTTCCTAAGCTTCGCCTTTCTGGACAAACATTACCAGTTTGTGGCCCTCCCATTCGGGTTAGCCACTGCTCCAAGGATTTTCACAAAGGTACTCGGATCCCTTCTAGCGGTTCTAAGACCAAGGGGCATTGCAGTAGTACCGTACTTGGACGACATTCTAGTACAAGCGTCGTCTCTTTCAAAGGCAAAGGCTCACTCAGACATCGTTCTGGCCTTTCTCAGATCTCACGGATGGAAGGTGAACATAGAAAAAAGTTCCCTGTCTCCGTCGACAAGAGTTCCCTTCTTGGGAACAATAATAGATTCCTTAGAAATGAGGATTTTCTTGACAGAAGTCAGAAAGTCAAAACTTCTAAACGCTTGTCAAGTTCTTCATTCTATTCCTCGTCCTTCCGTAGCTCAGTGCATGGAAGTAGTAGGATTGATGGTTGCAGCAATGGACATAGTTCCTTTTGCGCGAATTCATCTAAGACCATTACAACTGTGCATGCTGAAACAGTGGAATGGGGACTATACAGACTTGTCTCCAGTGATTCAAGTAGATCAGAAGACCAGAGACTCACTCCGTTGGTGGCTAACCCAGTGTCAGTGTACCATCCTCTCTCTCTCCAATTTCTTGTAACTATGTCTCTTTAGGACCCAGTATGCATCTCAGTTTACCTTTATAAGTTTCACCTCCCCCTTCAATCATTGCTTAGTATTGGTCTCACAAACCTCAGAACAGCCTCCTGTTACTAAATTACAAGATCTTTCATTCCTAACTCAATACAGAGTGATTCCTGTGAACGCTGTTCACAAAACTTTAACTTGCAACTTCATTACCTCAGCGATTACAACTCACGGCTATATTATCTTTGAACCTGCTATACCGCTCTGTGCAAGAACCGGAGCTGTGCTGTAAAACCAGGTGAGCGGTGACGTCACACGCCAGCATCGCTCCTCGCACGCTGAACAGGGGACACAGCCTTTCAGCCTACTCCTACAGAATCGGCCGCAACTTAACTCTCTCTACATACCGGTGAGCTCTTATCCTTATCAAACCCTCTTGACTCTGGGACTAACAGCTTATAGTCTGTATCACTAAACGTAAGCCTGATATGATACTGGATTTCTACTAAACTCTGTCATTATGCATATAGACTTCCTCAATCTAATCCTGATATTCAATACTGCAGTCTACATATAACTTTAGCAAAACCTTAAATATCTATCTAAATGGTTTAGCACATCCTAAAATATACTTTACGATAATTATGTATATATATCTACCATTCTTACAAGTTTTTCATGTTTTGCTGTGAAATATATTTTTCTGCATCGTTTGGTTAAATCTCCTGTCACTTTTTTTTCTCTCTGTGCACTCCGTACATATGCAGTGGCAATAGGAACCTTTAACCAACATATTCATATATCAAACTCTGCTGACTGGTGCTATGGTACAACCAGCTGCCTTGGATTATAATGTTGTTACCATACACCTACTCAGCTACATATATATATTTTTGTTAAAAACTAATTCCAGCAGTTGTGTTCCACATTTGTAACTAGCTCAAACATTCTAATTCCTTTAGATTTAAAATTGAGCCTGACAGAATACTAAGCCTTAAAAATCAAGATGGATCCAGCTGGGATTAACGCTCACATACAGACCTTAACACAAAGGGTTGACATTCTAACCGAAAATCTCAACACACTTAAAACTCAGAATGATGCTTTAAAAACCTATATTAGAGATGTTGTAGATAAAAGAATCCCTATAATTGAACCTCAGGTTAGTCCGCCTGAGAAATTTAATGGCGACAAATCTCTATACAGAGAATTCAAAAATGCCTGTCTACTTATGTTTTCACTTAAACCTCATACCTACCCTAATGACAGGTCCAGGGTCCTCACCGTGATATCATACCTCTCGGGTGAACCCCGCACCTGGGCCAATGCCTACTTCGAAAACAATGATGTGATCTTGAACTCCTTAGAAATTTTTTTCAATGCTATGGGTCTCCTGTATGAGGATCCATACAAGCAGATGACTGCAGAGAATGCCATGAGGGCTCTTAAACAAAGAAAAAGAGTAGTTGAAGACTACATTACTGATTTTAAGAAATGGGCCAAAGATACCATGTGGAACGACATCTCTCTCAGAAATCAGTTTATGCTAGGTCTGTCAGATGGCATAAAAGATGAACTTTCTAGATCAGAGTTACCAGCTTCATTAGAGGATTTGATGACTCTCAGTATAACAATTGATAGACGTCTCAGGGAAAGGCAGCAGGAGAGGTCATATCATGATTCCTTCCCTAAGAAAACTACAAGCTCTCCTGCTATCAAACATACACCCGAACCTATGGAGATAGGAATGCTAAAAGGTCCACTCTCCCAAGAGGAAAAGGTTAGGAGAAGAATGAATAATCTCTGTCTCTACTGTGCCTCTGACAACCACACTGTTAAGGAATGTCCAATCCTTCAACGACAAAATAAGGGTAAGACTGTTATAAACACTCAGTACTGTAGTACTTTGCTACCTGCAACACCTTATCTAAATGTATCCCTTCTTTTGCAGTGGGACCTTCAGCGGGTTAACGCCTGCGCTATTATTGATTCAGGTGCTACAGCCTCTTATATAGATAAAAATTTCACACATACAAATAAAATACCCTTGGTGCACAAACGGTCTCCTGTTTCTTTAAGAGGCATAGATGGCAATCCTATCACTACTGGTCCAGTAGAATTTCAAACCATACCTTTACTCGTTGTAACCTCAGAACACCATAGAGAATATATCAGTTTTGATGTTATTTCTTCACCCATTTCACCTATAGTTTTAGGTATTAGTTGGCTTTCTACACATAATCCACAGATAGACTGGATAAATCATTCTCTCACTTTTAATTCTAAATTCTGTATTACAACTTGTTTTCCAGCCACTGTTTTGCAAACCACTGAAGCAACCTTGGAAGTAAATATCCCTGAAGTGTACCGAGATTATGCTGATGTGTTTAGTAAGTCAGAGGCCGAAAATCTGTCTCCACACAGGAAATATGATTGTCCGATTGAGATTATACCAGGTTCTCAGATCCCAAGTGGGCATATATTCCCTTTATCTGACTCTGAACTAAAACACCTAAAATCATATTTAGATGAAAACTTAAGTAAAGGTTTTATTCGTCCTTCCACATCACCAGCCAGTGCTGGTATATTTTTTGTGAAAAACAAAGACGGCTCCCTGAGACCGATTGTTGACTATAGGCAACTAAACAAAATAACAATTAAAAACCGTTATCCCCTGCCCCTCATTCCAGAGCTTATAGAACGTCTGGAGGGTGCAAAATATTTCACCAAGTTAGATCTCAGGGGAGCATATAATCTCATAAGAATCAGGTCAGGTGATGAATGGTTGACGGCTTTTAGGACACGCTACGGCCTTTTCGAATATGTCGTTATGCCGTTTGGGCTGTGTAATGCCCCCGCAACTTTTCAGCACCTGATCAATGACATTTTCAGAGACATTCTGGATGTGTACATTGTCATTTATTTGGACGATATTCTGATCTACTCCAAGACGTATCAAGAACACATCATCCATGTAAGACAAGTTCTCTCTAGACTCAGGGGTAATCATCTCTATGTAAAGGCAGAAAAGTGCCTATTTAATACACAAACTATATCCTTTCTATGGTATGATATTAGTCCTTCTGGTATTAGCATGGACAACAAAAAGATAGAATCTATCATAAACTGGCCTACTCCCAAAACTAGAAGACAGGTACAATGTTTCATGGGCTTTGCGAACTTCTATCGTAAGTTCATTAAAAATTTCTCAAAACTTGCATTACCTTTAACTACCCTTACAAAAGTTAACAAACCTTTCAAATGGACACCAGACGCTCAGACTGCTTTTGAGTACTTAAAAAAGTGTTTTACCACAGCACCTATTCTATGTTTTCCCGACACGAAGCTCCAGTTCGTGTTGGAGGTTGACGCCTCCAACCATGCAATAGGAGCGATTCTTTCCCAAAGACAAGACATGACAAAACCTCTCCATCCTGTAGCATACTATTCACGTACCTTGAATGCTGCCGAACAGAACTATGCAATCGGTGACAAGGAACTTCTGGCGATCAAACTCTCATTGGAACATTGGCGTCACTTGTTGGAAGGAGTCACTATTCCCACACTTATCTATACAGACCACAGGAACTTGCAATATTTAAAAAGTACCCGAACCCTGTCAGCCAGACAGGTAAGATGGAATCTTTTTTTTTCCAGGTTTAACTTCCTTATCACTTATCGTCCATCAGGGAAAAATCAGAAAGCTGATGCCCTTTCCAGGTGTACATCTCATACTCCAGTTCTCCCTACTGCACAAACTCTTATCTCACAAGATACATTTCTCCTATTTACGTTTGATTCACTTATGACAGTTCGCAGAGAACAAAACAAAGATAAAAATAAACCACTACATCACCTACAACTTCACCCTAACGGATGTTATTATCACTCAGAAAGATTATTCATACCACCAACTCTTAGACCATCTCTTCTCCAAAGTGTACATGAATCATCTCTAGCAGGTCATCCTGGCATTAACAAAACATACGAATTAGCTACAAGAAATTACTGGTGGCCCAATATGTACAAGGACATTAAGGAACATGTTTTGTCTTGCTCCATTTGTACTACTTCCAAGAGAGCTAAACAACCTGCATATGGACTCCTACTACCACTACCCACTCCTAAGACACGCTGGTCGGAAATCGCGTTAGATTTCATTGTAGACCTGCCGATCTCATCTAGAAACACCACAATTCTCGTTGTGGTGGATTTATTTACTAAGATGTGCCATTTCATTCCTTTCACCAAGTTACCCACTGCGTTGGAAACTGTTCATCTCCTCCTCAAACATGTATTCAAACATCATGGTCTTCCCACTTCGATACTCAGTGACCATGGCACGCAATTTTCTTGCAAGTTATGGCAAGAATTCTGTAAAATGTTTTCTGTACAAAGGAAATTAACCACAGCTTACCACCCCCAGGGGAATGGACAAACTGAAAGATGTAACCAATGGTTGGAACAATTCCTCAGATCTTTCTGTTCTTCCCAACAACATCTTTGGTCAGATTTCTTATCCTACGCTGAGTTCTGCTACAATAACACAATTCATTCCACCATCAATCAAACACCATTTCTCCAACATAGGTGTGTCCGGTCCACGGCGTCATCCTTACTTGTGGGATATTCTCTTCCCCAACAGGAAATGGCAAAGAGCCCAGCAAAGCTGGTCACATGATCCCTCCTAGGCTCCGCCTTCCCCAGTCATTCTCTTTGCCGTTGTACAGGCAACATCTCCACGGAGATGGCTTAGAGTTTTTTAGTGTTTAACTGTAGTTTTTATTATTCAATCAAGAGTTTGTTATTTTAAAATAGTGCTGGTATGTACTATTTACTCTGAAACAGAAAAGAGATGAAGATTTCTGTTTGTAAGAGGAAAATGATTTTAGCAACCGTTACTAAAATCGATGGCTGTTCCACACAGGACTGTTGAGAGGAATTAACTTCAGTTGGGGGAACAGTGAGCAGACTTTTGCTGCTTGAGGTATGACACATTCTAACAAGACGATGTAATGCTGGAAGCTGTCATTTTCCCTATGGGATCCGGTAAGCCATTTTATTACAGACAGTAAATAAGGGCTTCACAAGGGCTTTTTAAGACTGTAGACATTTTCTGGGCTAAATCGATTTATATATAAACATATTTTATACTCCATAGCCTTGAGGAATTATTTTAATCTTGGGAATTTTGTAAAATAACCGGCAGGCACTGTATTGGACACCTTATTCTCTAGGGGCTTTCCCTAATCATAGGCAGAGTCTCATTTTCGCGCCTGTATTGCGCACTTGTTTTTGAGAAGCATGACATGCAGATGCATGTGTGAGGAGCTCTGATACATAGAAAAGACTTTCTGAAGGCGTCATTTGGTATCGTATTCCCCTTTGGGCTTGGTTGGGTCTCAGCAAAGCAGATACCAGGGACTGTAAAGGGGTTAAATATAAAAACGGCTCCGGTTCCGTTATTTTAAGGGTTAAAGCTTCCAAATTTGGTGTGCAATACTTTTAAGGCTTTAAGACACTGTGGTGAAATTTTGGTGAATTTTGAACAATTCCTTCATACTTTTTCGCAATTGCAGTAATAAAGTGTGTTCAGTTTAAAATTTAAAGTGACAGTAACGGTTTTATTTTAAAACGTTTTTTGTACTTTGTTATCAAGTTTATGCCTGTTTAACATGTCTGAACTGCCAGATAGACTGTGTTCTGAATGTGGGGAAGCCAAGGTCCCTTCTCATTTAAATAGATGTGATTTATGTGACACAAAATTTAGAGAAAATGATGCCCAAGATGATTCCTCAAGTGAGGGGAGTAAGCATGGTACTGCATCATCCCCTCCTTCGTCTACACCAGTCTTGCCCACACAAGAGGCCCCTAGTACATCTAGCGCGCCAATACTCCTTACTATGCAACAATTAACGGCTGTAATGGATAATTCTATCAAAAACATTTTAGCCAAAATGCCCACTTATCAGCGAAAGCGCGACTGCTCTGTTTTAGAAAATACTGAAGAGCATGAGGACGCTGATGATATTGTTTCTGAAGGGCCCCTACACCAGTCTGAGGGGGCCAGGGAGGTTTTGTCTGAGGGAGAAATTTCAGATTCAGGGAAAATTTCTCAACAAGCTGAACCTGATGTGATTACATTTAAATTTAAGTTGGAACATCTCCGCGCTCTGCTTAAGGAGGTGTTATCCACTCTGGATGATTGTGAGAATTTGGTCATCCCAGAGAAACTATGTAAAATGGACAAGTTCCTAGAGGTCCCGGGGCCCCCCGAAGCTTTTCCTATACCCAAGCGGGTGGCAGACATTGTAAATAAAGAATGGGAAAGGCCCGGTATACCTTTTGTCCCTCCCCCCATATTTAAAAAATTGTTTCCTATGGTCGACCCCAGAAAGGACTTATGGCAGACAGTCCCCAAGGTCGAGGGGGCGGTTTCTACTCTAAACAAACGCACCACTATACCCATAGAAGATAGTTGTGCTTTCAAAGATCCTATGGATAAAAAATTAGAAGGTTTGCTTAAAAAGATGTTTGTTCAGCAAGGTTACCTTCTACAACCAATTTCATGCATTGTCCCTGTCACTACAGGCGTGTTTCTGGTTCGATGAGCTAGAAAAGGCGATCACTAGTAATTCTCCTTCTTATGAGGAGATTATGGACAGAATCCGTGCTCTCAAATTGGCTAATTCTTTCACCCTAGACGCCACTTTGCAATTGGCTAGGTTAGCGGCGAAAAATTCTGGGTTTGCTATTGTGGCGCGCAGGGCGCTTTGGTTAAAATCTTGGTCAGCGGATGCGTCTTCCAAGAACAAATTGCTTAACATTCCTTTCAAGGGGAAAACGCTGTTTCGCCCTGACTTGAAAGAGATTATCTCTGATATCACTGGGGGCAAGGGCCACGCCCTTCCTCAGGATAGGTCTTTCAAGGCCAAAAATAAACCTAATTTTCGTCCCTTTCGTAGAAACGGACCAGCCCCAAGTGCTACGTCCTCTAAGCAAGAGGGTAATACTTCTCAAGCCAAGCCAGCCTGGAGACCAATGCAAGGCTGGAACAAGGGAAAGCAGGCCAAGAAACCTGCCACTGCTACCAAGACAGCATGAGATGTTGGCCCCCGATCCGGGACCGGATCTGGTGGGGGGCAGACTCTCTCTCTTCGCTCAGGCTTGGGCAAGAGATGTTCTGGATCCTTGGGCGCTAGATATAGTCTCCCAAGGTTATCTTCTGGAATTCAAAGGGCTTCCCCCAAGGGGGAGGTTCCACAGGTCTCAATTGTCTTCAGACCACATAAAAAAACAGGCATTCTTACATTGTGTAGAAGACCTGTTAAAAATGGGAGTGATTCATCCTGTTCCATTAGGAGAACAAGGGATGGGGTTCTTCTCCAATCTGTTCGTAGTTCCCAAAAAAGAGGGAACGTTCAGACCAATCTTAGATCTCAAGATCCTAAACAAGTTTCTCAAGGTTCCATCGTTCAAAATGGAAACCATTCGAACAATTCTTCCTTCCATCCAGGAGGGTCAATTCATGACCACGGTGGATTTAAAGGATGCGTATCTACATATTCCTATCCACAAGGAACATCATCGGTTCCTAAGGTTCGCATTCCTGGACAAGCATTACCAGTTCGTGGCACTTCCGTTCGGATTAGCCACTGCTCCAAGGATTTTCACAAAGGTACTAGGGTCCCTTCTAGCGGTGCTAAGACCAAGGGGCATTGCAGTAGTACCTTACTTGGACGACATTCTGATTCAAGCGTCGTCCCTTCCTCTAGCAAAGGCTCACACGGACATTGTCCTGGCCTTTCTCAGATCTCACGGATGGAAAGTGAACGTAGAAAAGAGTTCTCTTTCTCCGTCAACGAGGATTCCCTTCTTGGGAACAATAATAGACTCCTTAGAAATGAGGATTTTTCTGACAGAGGCCAGAAAAACAAAACTTCTAAACTCTTGTCAAATACTTCATTCCGTTCCTCTTCCTTCCATAGCGCAGTGCATGGAAGTAATAGGTTTGATGGTAGCGGCAATGGACATAGTTCCTTTTGCGCGCATTCATCTAAGACCATTACAACTGTGCATGCTCAGTCAGTGGAATGGGGACTATACAGACTTGTCTCCGACGATACAAGTAAATCAGAGGACCAGAGATTCACTCCGTTGGTGGCTGTCCCTGGACAACCTGTCACAGGGGATGAGCTTCCGCAGACCAGAGTGGGTCATTGTCACGACCGACGCCAGTCTGATGGGCTGGGGCGCGGTCTGGGGACCCCTGAAAGCTCAGGGTCTTTGGTCTCGGGAAGAATCTCTTCTACCGATAAATATTCTGGAACTGAGAGCGATACTCAATGCTCTCAAGGCTTGGCCTCAGCTAGCAAAGGCCAAGTTCATACGGTTTCAATCAGACAACATGACGACTGTTGCGTACATCAACCATCAGGGGGGAACAAGGAGTTCCCTGGCGATGGAAGAAGTGACCAAAATCATTCAATGGGCGGAGACTCACTCCTGCCACTTGTCTGCAATCCACATCCCAGGAGTGGAAAATTGGGAAGCGGATTTTCTGAGTCGTCAGACATTACATCCGGGGGAGTGGGAACTCCATCCGGAAATCTTTGCCCACATTACTCAACTGTGGGGCATTCCAGACATGGATCTGATGGCCTCTCGTCAGAACTTCAAGGTTCCTTGCTACGGGTCCAGATCCAGGGATCCCAAGGCGACTCTAGTAGATGCACTAGTAGCACCTTGGACCTTCAAACTAGCTTATGTATTCCCGCCGTTTCCTCTCATCCCCAGGCTGGTAGCCAGGATCAATCAGGAGAGGGCATCGGTGATCTTGATAGCTCCTGCGTGGCCACGCAGGACTTGGAATGCAGACCTGGTGAATATGTCATCGGCTCCACCATGGAAGCTACCTTTGAGACGAGACCTTCTTGTTCAGGGTCCGTTCGAACATCCGAATCTGGTTTCACTCCAACTGACTGCTTGGAGATTGAACGCTTGATCTTATCAAAGAGAGGGTTCTCAGATTCTGTTATTGATACTCTTGTTCAGGCCAGAAAGCCTGTAACTAGAAAAATTTACCACAAAATATGGAAAAAATATATCTGTTGGTGTGAATCTAAAGGATTCCCTTGGGACAAGGTAAAAATTCCTAAGATTCTATCCTTTCTTCAAGAAGGATTGGAGAAAGGATTATCTGCAAGTTCCTTGAAGGGACAGATTTCTGCCTTGTCTGTGTTACTTCACAAAAAGCTGGCAGCTGTGCCAGATGTTCAAGTCTTTGTTCAGGCTCTGGTTAGAATCAAGCCTGTTTACAAACCTTTGACTCCTCCTTGGAGTCTCAATTTAGTTCTTTCAGTTCTTCAGGGGGTTCCGTTTGAACCCTTACATTCCGTTGATATTAAGTTATTATCTTGGAAAGTTTTGTTTTTGGTTGCAATTTCTTCTGCTAGAAGAGTTTCAGAATTATCTGCTCTGCAGTGTTCTCCTCCTTATCTGGTGTTCCATGCAGATAAGGTGGTTTTACGTACTAAACCTGGTTTTCTTCCGAAAGTTGTTTCTAACAAAAACATTAACCAGGAGATAGTCGTGCCTTCTTTGTATCCGAATCCAGTTTCAAAGAAGGAACGTTTGTTGCACAATTTGGATGTTGTTCACGCTCTAAAATTCTATTTAGATGCTACAAAGGATTTTAGACAAACATCTTCCTTGTTTGTTGTTTATTCTGGTAAAAGGAGAGGTCAAAAAGCAACTTCTACCTCTCTCTCTTTTTGGATTAAAAGCATCATCAGATTGGCTTATGAGACTGCCGGACGGCAGCCTCCTGAAAGAATCACAGCTCATTCCACTAGGGCTGTGGCTTCCACATGGGCCTTCAAGAACGAGGCTTCTGTTGATCAGATATGTAAGGCAGCGACTTGGTCTTCACTGCACACTTTTACCAAATTTTACAAGTTTGATACTTTTGCTTCTTCTGAGGCTATTTTTGGGAGAAAGGTTTTGCAAGCCGTGGTGCCTTCCATTTAGGTGACCTGATTTGCTCCCTCCCTTCATCCGTGTCCTAAAGCTTTGGTATTGGTTCCCACAAGTAAGGATGACGCCGTGGACCGGACACACCTATGTTGGAGAAAACAGAATTTATGTTTACCTGATAAATTACTTTCTCCAACGGTGTGTCCGGTCCACGGCCCGCCCTGGTTTTTTAATCAGGTCTGATAATTTATTTTCTTTAACTACAGTCACCACGGTATCATATGATTTCTCCTATGCAAATATTCCTCCTTTACGTCGGTCGAATGACTGGGGAAGGCGGAGCCTAGGAGGGATCATGTGACCAGCTTTGCTGGGCTCTTTGCCATTTCCTGTTGGGGAAGAGAATATCCCACAAGTAAGGATGACGCCGTGGACCGGACACACCGTTGGAGAAAGTAATTTATCAGGTAAACATAAATTCTGTTTTTTCGCAAATTATGGTTTCCACCCTCGTTTCCAGCTATTACCCTCTTCGGACATATATCCTCAAACTTCCAGGTTATCGAAGCCTCCATCAACCAGGCCAAGGACCTGTACAAGCATTATTATGATCGTCGTCGCATACCACCCCCTCGTTACGCTCCTGGTGACTTGGTTTGGTTGTCCACCCGGAATATGAAATTGAATACCGCTTCTAAGAAGCTTTCACCTCTTTTTGTCGGTCCTTACCCGGTTGACAAAGTTATCAATGTCAACGCTGTACGTCTTAAACTACCGGATTCACTTAAAATTCATCCTACCTTCCACGTCTCCTTACTGAAACCCTATAGACTGCTCCGTGCTTCTGATACCTCGTTTCCTCATCCAACAGTCGACATTGATCCTGACTTGGAATATGAGGTCTCTTCTATCCTGGACTCCCGTCTCAGACTCGGTCGTCTGGAATACCTCGTTCATTGGAAAGGATACTCCTCTGAGGAAGATTCATGGGAACCAGCTTGTAACATCTCTGCTCCCCGGCTGGTTTCTCATTTCCATCAGCGTAACCCGGACAGACCCAAGTTGTGAGCATCGGAGTTGCTCCTTGAACGGGGGGTTCTGTCAGGGTACCATCCTCTCTCTCTCCAATTTCTTGTAACTATGTCTCTTTAGGACCCAGTATGTATCTCAGTTTACCTTTATAAGTTTCACCTCCCCCTTCAATCATTGCTTAGTATTGGTCTCACAAACCTCAGAACAGCCTCCTGTTACTAAATTACAAGATCTTTCATTCCTAACTCAATACAGAGTGATTCCTGTGAACGCTGTTCACAAAACTTTAACTTGCAACTTCATTACCTCAGCGATTACAACTCACGGCTATATTATCTTTGAACCTGCTATACCGCTCTGTGCAAGAACCGGAGCTGTGCTGTAAAACCAGGTGAGCGGTGACGTCACACGCCAGCATCGCTCCTCGCACGCTGAACAGGGGACACAGCCTTTCAGCCTACTCCTACAGAATCGGCCGCAACTTAACTCTCTCTACATACCGGTGAGCTCTTATCCTTATCAAACCCTCTTGACTCTGGGACTAACAGCTTATAGTCTGTATCACTAAACGTAAGCCTGATATGATACTGGATTTCTACTAAACTCTGTCATTATGCATATAGACTTCCTCAATCTAATCATGATATTCAATACTGCAGTCTACATATAACTTTAGCAAAACCTTAAATATCTGTCTAAATGGTTTAGCACATCCTAAAATATACTTTACGATAATTATGTATATATATCTACCATTCTTACAAGTTTTTCATGTTTTGCTGTGAAATATATTTTTCTGCATCGTTTGGTTAAATCTCCTGTCACTTTTTTTTCTCTCTGTGCACTCCGTACATATGCAGTGGCAATAGGAACCTTTAACCAACATATTCATATATCAAACTCTGCTGACTGGTGCTATGGTACAACCAGCTGCCTGGGATTATAATGTTGTTACCATACACCTACTCAGCTACATATATATATTTTTGTTAAAAACTAATTCCAGCAGTTGTGTTCCACATTTGTAACTAGCTCAAACATTCTAATTCCTTTAGATTTAAAATTGAGCCTGACACCCAGGATCACCTATCCCAGGGAATGAGCTTCCGCAGTCCAGAGTGGGTCATCGTCACGACCGACGCCAGCCTAATGGGCTGGGGCGCGGTCTGGGAATCCCTGAAACTCAGGGACTGTGGTCTCGGGAAGAGTCTCTTCTCCCGATAAACATTCTGGAACTAAGAGCGATATTCAATGCTCTCAGGGCTTGGCCTCAGCTAGCAAAGGCCAGATTCATAAGATTCCAATCAGACAACATGACGACTGTTGCGTATCTCAATCATCAGGGGGGAACAAGGAGTTCCCTGGCGATGAAAGAAGTGACCAAAATCATACAATTGGCGGAGAATCACTCCTGCCACCTATCTGCGATCCACATTCCAGGTGTGGAAAACTGGGAAGCGGATTATTTGAGTCGTCAGACATTCCATCCGGGGGAGTGGGAACTCCACCCGGAGATCTTTGCCCAGTTGACGCAACTATGGGGCATTCCAGATATGGATCTGATGGCGTCCCGTCAGAACTTCAAGGTTCCTTGCTACGGGTCCAGATCCAGGGATCCCAAGGCGACTCTAGTGGATGCACTAGTAGCGCCTTGGACCTTCAACCTAGCTTATGTGTTTCCACCGTTTCCTCTCATTCCCAGGCTTGTAGCCAGGATCAAACAGGAGAGGGCCTCGGTGATCGTGATAGCTCCTGCGTGGCCACGCAGGACTTGGTATGCAGACCTGGTGAATATGTCATCGGCTCCACCATGGAAGCTACCTTTGAGACAGGACCTTCTTGTTCAGGGTCCATTCGAACATCCAAATCTGGTCTCCCTCCAGCTGACGGCTTGGAGATTGAACGCTTGATTCTATCAAAGCGTGGGTTTTCAGATTCCGTGATAGATACTCTGGTTCAAGCCAGAAAACCGGTAACTAGAAAGATTTACCATAAAATATGGAAAATATATATCTGCTGGTGTGAATCCAAGGGATTCCCATGGAATAAGATAAAGATTCCTAGGATTCTTTCCTTTCTACAAGAAGGTTTGGATAAAGGATTATCTGCAAGTTCTCTAAAGGGACAGATTTCTGCTTTATCTGTCCTACTGCACAAACGACTGTCAGTTGTGCCAGATGTTCAAGCATTTGTTCAGGCTTTGGTTCGGATCAAGCCTGTTTACAGACCTTTGACTCCTCCCTGGAGTTTAAATCTAGTTCTTTCAGTTCTTCAAGGGGTTCCATTTGAACCTTTACATTCCGTAGATATTAAGTTGTTATCTTGGAAAGTTTTGTTTTTGGTTGCTATTTCTTCTGCTAGAAGAGTTTCTGAGTTATCTGCTCTACAATGTACTCCACCCTATCTGGTGTTCCATTCAGATAAGGTTGTTTTGCGTACTAAGCCTGGTTTTCTACCAAAGGTTGTTTCCAACAAAAATATTAATCAGGAGATAGTTGTACCTTCTTTGTGTCCGAATCCAGTTTCAAAGAAGGAACGTTTGCTACACAATTTAGATGTAGTCCGTGCTCTAAAATTCTACTTAGAAGCTACGAAAGACTTCAGACAAACTTCTTCTCTGTTTGTCGTCTATTCTGGTAAAAGGAGAGGTCAAAAAGCAACTTCTACCTCTCTTTCTTTTTGGCTTAAAAGCATCATCCGATTGGCTTATGAGACTGCCGGACGGCAGCCTCCTGAAAGAATCACAGCTCACTCCACTAGGGCTGTAACTTCCACATGGGCCTTCAAGAACGAGGCTTCTGTTGATCAGATTTGTAAGGCAGCGACTTGGTCTTCACTGCACACTTTTGCCAAATTTTACAAATTTGATACTTTTGCTTCTTCGGAGGCTATTTTTGGGAGAAAGGTTTTGCAAGCCTTGGTGCCTTCCGTTTAGGTGACCTGATTTGCTCCCTCCCTTCATCCGTGTCCTAAAGCTTTGGTATTGGTTCCCACAAGTAAGGATGACGCCGTGGACCGGACACACCAATGTTGGAGAAAACAGAATTTATGCTTACCTGATAAATTACTTTCTCCAACTGTGTGTCCGGTCCACGGCCCGCCCTGGTTTTTTAATCAGGTCTGATGAATTATTTTCTCTAACTACAGTCACCACAACACCATATGGTTTCTCCTATTTTATCCTCCTGTCCGTCGGTCGAATGACTGGGGTGGGCGGAGCCTAGGAGGGACTATATGGCCAGCTTTGCTGGGACTCTTTGCCATTTCCTGTTGGGGAAGAGATATTCCCACAAGTAAGGATGACGCCGTGGACCGGACACACAGTTGGAGAAAGTAATTTATCAGGTAAGCATAAATTCTGTTTTTCTTCTTAAATGGGGAGAGTCTACAGCTGCATTCATTACTTTTGGGAATTCAGAACCTGGCTACCAGGAGGAGGGAAAAACACCCCAGCCAAAGGCTTAAATACCTCCCCCACTTCCCTCATCCCCCAGTCATGCTTTGCCTTATCGTCTCAGGAGGTTTGCAGAGAAGTGTCAGAAGTTTGGCTTACACGATGCACCTTGTGACCGGGTGTGGTCACGTTGTATTCCATTTCCGCATCTTGACCATGTGGCGATGGAGGGAGTCTGTTCTTTAGTGGTCTGGTTCACGGGAGGTGGTGAGTGCCCCAGCCATCGGTTATCCATGCCCAACAGTTTTGTGCCGCTTGCCGTTCTAGAGTACTCTCATCACCCGAACCTGGGAATTAAGAGTGGGCTGAGCTATCTGCCCCTGAAGATTCCATGTCCTACGAGGCGTGTGCCCCAGAACCTTCCTTTGCTACGCAAGCAGGCGTCCCTACGGCTGTTACTCCTCCGGAAGGTGGCTTGTTTCCTCCAGAGGTTACAGCACGGTTCCGCATGGCCATATCTATGATGTTGGCACATTTATATCCCCCTAGAGAGGTATTTTTAAGATACTGTCCGTGTTCTGTTAACCGGGGTCCGTCGAGCGTGGGATCGCCTGAGTGAGTTAGACCTTCTGGGGAGTTGATAGCCTCTGAGGCTTCAGGGGCTCTACCCTCTGGGCCGGGGCATCCATTGACCCGGCGGGGGATCATTTTACCTTCCATTATAGACTGGCACGTCTGCGTGTTCTGCTAAGGCATGTTTTGGCGGTGCTGGAGGATTCCAGCCCTACTGGGTCGAGAGATCCTTGGTCTTCTGTACTGGACAGCAGACTGGGTTAGACGTGTAGGGATGAAGACAATCTCTTTAACGTCTCCACCTTTTTCTTTCTTTTAAGTATCTGTTCCAGTTCTGAGCTTGGGAGGATGGGGCCTCTAATCGGCTGGTCCAGTTGGCATGTCGTCTTCCTTGGCCGTTCACCCTTGGGTGCTGTCTTTTCTCTTGTAAGGTGTATCCAGTCCACGGGTTCATCCATTACTTGTTGGATATTCTCCTTCCCAACAGGAAGTTGCAAAGAGGACACCCACAGCAGAACTGTCTATATAGCTCGTCCCCTAACCCCCACCTCCAGTCATTCTCTTTGCAAGCTCTCGACAAGTAGGAAGTATAAAGAGATATGTGGTGATTTAGTGTAGCTTTCATCTTCAATCAAGAGTTTGTTATTTTAAACGGTACCAGCGTTGTACTGTTTGCTCTCAGGCAGAAATTAGAAGAAGAATTCTGCCTGGAGGATAATGATCTTAGCGGATTGTAACTAAGGTCCATTGCTGTTCTCACACATAACTGAAGAGTATAGGAAAACTTCAGCTGGGGGAACGGCCTGCAGATTGCCTGCTTTGAGGTATGTTCAGTATAACTGTTTCTAGAGAGATGATAAAGTCTAGAAAATGCTGACAGAGCCTTTTTGGAAATGTGGTAAGCTAGATGCAGGGATTTAATAATGACTGGGATCAAGCTTGCAAGGTTGGGTAATACTCATGTTATTTGGGTCTGGTGATTAAGGTGTTAAAAACGTTTTCTTTTTACACATGAAGATCGTTTTTTGAGAGTGTTTAAACTTTATTTTTTGGGGTTTAATTGTCCACATGGCTTTTTCAGAAACTCCTAGGAGTGTTTCTTTAAGGCCCCTCTGACATCGAGTGTGGTGGGAGGGTCCTATTTTCACGCCTCAGTTGCACAGTTGCTTTCATTCTAAGACATCAAGCTTCTCTAGAGGATTCCTGCTGTGTCTGAGGACCATTAAGGAGGGTTTCTTCCATTCCTGTCCGTCCCTAAGGGCAGGTAGGTGCCACAGCAGAGCTGTGGTGAGGTGTTTAGCGGTTTTATACCGGTGGTAGACGTTTTTTTCAATCCGGTTTGGGGGCCATAGGGTTAATCGTCTATTTGCAAGTGGGTGCAATATTACCTTGGTCTCATATACACACTGTAAAAATTTCGAAGAGTTTACTTCTTTTTTTCACTGTTTTGCAGTTTAAGTGCTACTTTTTTTCTCTTAAAGGTACAGTACCGTTTTGAAATTGCTTTTTTTACTTTAATAAAATGTTTTCCAAGCTTGTGTCTGTGCTAGTCTGTTGAACATGTCTGACGTAGAAGAATCTACCTGTTCAATATGTTTAGATGCCATTGTGGAACCCCCTCTTAGAATGTGTACCACTTGTACTGAGTTATCTATAAGTTACAAAGACCATATTGTGGCTTTAAAAAATATATCACCAGAGGATTCTCAGCCTGTAAGAATGGAGATTATGCCATCTAGCTCTCCCCATGGGTCAGAACCTGTAATACCCGCACAAATGACGCCAAATGCGTCTAATGCGTCTAATTCTTTTACTTTACGAGACATGGCGGCAGTTATGAGTTCTACTCTCACAGAGGTGTTGTCTAAACTGCCAGGGTTACAAGGAAAGCTAGACAGCTCTGGGGCTAGAACAAATACAGAGCTTTAGTAGATATGTCTGTTATGCCCTCACAATGTTCCGAAGTTGGCGCAAAGGAATTTGATATCTGAGGGTTATCTTTCAGATTCAGGAAAGTTATTACTTCAGCCCGACTCTGACATGTCAACATTTAAATTTAAGCTTGAACACCTCTGTTTTTTTTTTTTTTAAATTCTTTATTTATATATCCAGTACTGAACAAGGCAACAAATGGTATGCACAACAAAATTTGCAAAATATGATGACAAAAATTGCTACCAAAGACAGCACTGTATTTTCTTCTATAATCTATTAACATAGCTACTCCAGACATTACTTATCCTCTCTCTCTCCTCATCTAACTTATTATAACTAGTTCCCCCTATCTAGCAGGTAAACAGATAACAGTATAGCTTGCATAACATATTGGGTCAGATCAAAAGTTCTCCAAGAGTCTCTAGTATTTTGTAGTTCTTTGCAATCAGCAAGTCATTGCAGCTCTATTATGAGTGAGTCTCTCATTCGATGTTGGGTTTCATATATCAACAGATTAATTTCCCCTCCTCCCTATCCAGCTCTGCTTCCTACTCTCTCCTGAGTTAACCCAGGGCGCCCCCCCAGGGTTCTGTTCCTGTCTCTCCTCTTAGTCTCTCCATTGGTTTATTACCTTGTTGATTGGGAAGTTTAGAAAATGTTCCATTTGCCCCGTAACTGGGCTTCCAGAAAGAATTCTGAGATTTTGAGTGGGTACAGAATCTGTCTCTGGTGTGGTAAGTCTAAGCTGTGAATCAAGGGTTCCCATTTGTTGAGAAAATGTTTAGTTCGTTTTATAATGTCACCCTGTGTGTCTACTTGTTCACGAATCATTTGCTGTTGTAATTCTAGTTTGAGATGTGTTAGTGTTGGTGGGTCAGGCTCCATCCACTTCTTGAAGATGAGCTTTCTGGCAAACAGTATGACATTATGAGTAAATGCTATATGCTTGTTTGTGTCCGACTGTGTGTGGAGGAATATCACTACATGAATGTTTAGGTCTATACTCCCTCCCGTAACTCTCATTGCCCACTTGTGTGCCATGTTCCAGAATCTCGTGAGTTTTGGACATTGCCAAATCATATGGAGAATGTTGGGGTTTGGGTGCGCGCATTTTGGACAAAGTCCCGAAGTCTCAGGACTCCATTTGTGGAACATCTTTGGTGTTATGTATGCATTATGTAGTAGCTTAGTATGTGATTCCCGGATGTCATTTGATAATGATGCCTTCCTCACCTTTGAAATACTTTGTTCAATGATTTGGTCTGTAACTGGATTTTCAGTCCAAGTGCTCCAATTATATTGAATTTGATCCCTCGTAGCTTTATTAGTCAGCGTTTGGAGTGCTTTGTATGTATGTGAGATTGAGGTCAGTCCTCCTCTTGTCAGGGTCAGTAGCTTGTATATTTCGCAGTTGGTGTCCGGCATGTCTCCCATCCCCAGAATGCTTTGAACATAGTGTCTTGTCTGTAGGAATGCGAAGTGGTGTTTGTGAGGTAGATTAAATTCTAATTGTAGTTCGGTAAACGATTTGACTGATTTTTGGTCTGGCGTCAGGACCTGTCTGATGGTAGTCAATCCCCTTGTTTCCCATTGTCTAAAAGGCGATGTGGTGAAGCCCGCCTGGAAATTTGGATTACCTCGTAGGGGTAGGTATACAGTATTCTTGCATGTTATTTTAAGGGCCTTGCAGATTTTCCACCATGCTCTTACAGGTTGGAGGAAGATGGTATTGTGCCCCACTATTCCCTCTAGTTGTGTGCGAGTCATGTGTGGGAGCATTTTTAGTGACCACGGAGCAATAAGTTCTGTCTCTAGTGCACTATTGGTGAAAACATTTCTGTCCAAAAACCAATCCATTACATATTTAGCTAGAGCTGCCCAGTTGTAGTACTCTATATTTGGGAGTGCTAGTCCCCCCATCTCTGGTGTGCATGTCATTTTTTTATGTCCTATTCTATGTCGTTTCCCTTTCCATAAAAAGTGTAGTATGTCTCTATTTAGTGCCTGTAGGTCTTGTTTGTGGATGAGTTCAGGTAGCATTTGTAGTGCATATAACAGTTTGGGAAACAGGATCATTTTAATTAGCCCCACTCTTCCCGACAATGTCAGTGGTAGTGGTGTCCAACTTCCCGCTCCCCCCCCCCCCACTTGTAAAGGATATAAGTTGTCATGTCATTTAGTTTTTAAGAGGCTTTACTCTATGATTTCTGAGCCCTTAAACAGTGTTTTCAAGTGTCATCTGGCTGATTGTCGTGGTCCTGTTGTTGATTCCGTCTTTCTTCTCTCTGCAGGTGTAGTTTAAGCTGGTTCGGAGACTCAAAGAATAGAGGTCCATTGGCTGTGTGGAGTCTCAGCCTCGCCGGATACAAAAGGGCTGCCATTCTGCCTTGCTCCATGAGTTGCTTGCAGTAAGGCGTAAACTCTTTTCTTTTGGCTGCAACTGTTGCTGAGTAATCTTGAAATAAATATATTCTCCTTCCTTCATATTCCAAAGGTGAAGCTTTCCTGTAGGCCTGCAAGATCGCTACTTTTGTTCTGAAACTTAGGTACTTCACCATTACCTGGCCTGACTGCTGGTTATTTTCCCCTTGTTTTCGTGGGTCTACCACTCTGTGTGCTCTCTCCACTACGCACGGTAGGCAGGACTGTGGCATATGCAGCAACTTTGGGAGGATGTTTTCTGCAAATTCTGTTAGCTCTGATCCCAGGACAGTTTCGGGGACTCCTACAATTCTCAGGTTGTTTCTTCTCGACCTGTTCTCCAAGTCATCAACCTTTGCCCACAACCTGTCATTCTGTTGTTGTAATGCACGTATATTAGTTTCCGTTTCTCTATGGCGGGTTTCTCCTTCTGCCACCCTCTGTTCCACCTGTGTCAGTCTGCCATTAAATGACTTAACCTCAGTTGTGAGTGAGTCCATCCCTGTTTGTAGCTGTTCAATTTTGGGTAGGAACAGTGCAGATATCTGTGTGACAATTGGATGTGTATCTATATTGTTAGAGTTTGTTAAGGCCTCCGTCTCCATTGTGGTCTGCTGTGTCTCTAAGTGATTCTTTTTTTTCTCTGCGTTTTTAAGCCTGCCTGCCATTGTCCCTGTTGTTTTTATATAGGAGTTGTAATATTTTTGCATGCAGCTTTAATATTTTATCAATCAGCTTCGCCAGTACTGTAGGTCCTATTTGCTTACTTTACCACAGGTTGCTGTTTTCTCTGTTAAATTTCAAGGCCTCAGAATAAGGTTGAACAGAGGTTCACTGTTGTGCTTGTTAAGCGCTGGGTGGGAAGGGTAGGGACAGGTCTGTGCCTTCTAGCCTCTCATGGTGTGATAGCCTGTATTATCTGTTAGAAAAAAGTAGTGTCCAATGATCTAAAGTTCATACTTCTCCCCCTCCTGTCTCCTGTGCAGCCCTACACACTTTGTGTTACATCAAATTTTGGAAGCAGTGTTGTCTCTGAGGCTAGGGAGTGATACTCTTGTATGTAAGTAATGTTGCTCTTGTTATCGACACTAGTTGTTGCAGATGACTTTGTCTCTGACTGGGGCTATGTAGTGTATTATTAAGTGATCTTCTCGCCTGCTTATGCGTGTCAGTTCCCAGTGCCTTCCACTCAGTTAGCCCCTGGATCTGTGAGGGCTATGTTAGGGAAAGTAATTAATACTCAGTGGCGTTATTTTTTAACTATGGAGCTTGTTACTGGCTCCTAGTTCTTCTAGGTTTAACTGACAGTAATGGGGGCAGTGCAGGGATGTTGCCTGCTACTTGCGGTTATCTTTTTAACAAGCGCGGCCGTGGGGGCAAGATGGCTGCGTTCCCGCCGTTACTGAAGTTCCCAACTCTGTGTCCCACCCTTCGCTTGTGAGGGTCTGAGTCTTTTATTCCGTATTGTACGGTTCTAATCCTTGGCTCCTTATGTTGCGTGGAGCACTTATTAATCCCCCTTGTCTGTTTATGGCCCTCGCGGCCACAGCCGCTACTCACAATCACTTTGGTGGCTTGCTACTTCTCCGGTAGGGGATTCCGCTGTTAGAATCCCTGCCGGCTTGCGTCCGGGCAGTTAGGGGTGTCTCTGCCAAGGGTGCCGGCTTTTTCTGGGGCAATGTGCAGGGGTTTTTTCCCAGTTGTATAGCTGGAAACTGCGGAGCTCTGTTCTGTGCGTCTGCTCTCTCCGCCCTCCTACCGGAAGTCCTTTGAACACCTCTGTTTATTGCTGAGGGAGGTTTTAACAAACTCTGGATGATTGTGAACCCATTGTGGTACCAGAGAAATTGTGTAAAATGGAAAAATACTTTGCAGTGCCGGTTTACACTGATGTTTTCCCAGTCCCTAAAAGGTTTTCGGAAATTATAACTAAGGAATGGGATAGGCCAGGTATACCGTTCTCTCCCCCTCCTGTGTTTAAAGATGTTCCCCATAGCTGACGCCATGCAGGACTCGTGGCAAACAGTCCCCAAGGTGGAGGGAGCTATTTCTACTTTAGCTAAGCGTACAACTATTCCGATTGAGGATAGTTGTGCTTTCAAAGATCCTATGGATAAAAAATTGGAGGGTCTCCTAAAGAAAATTTTCTTACATCAAGGTTTTCTTCTCCAGCCTCTCGCATGCATTGCTCCAGTTACGGCTGCAGCAGCCTTTTGGTTCGAGTCTCTAGAAGAGGCTCTTCAAGTGGAGACTCCGTGGGATGAGATTTTAGACAGGATTAAAGCTCTTAAGCTTGCTAATTCCTTTATTTCAGACGCCGTGTTTCAGTTAACTAAACTTGCAGCTAAAAATTCAGGTTTTGCCATCATGGCGCGTAGGGCGCTATGGCTTAAGTCCTGGTCAGCAGATGTTTCTTCAAAGTCTAAGCTTCTTAACATCCCCTTCAAAGGTAAGACCCTATTCGGCCTGATCTGTAGGAGATCATTTCTGATATTACTGGGGGGAAAAGGTCACGCCCTTCCTCAGGATAAGTCTAATAAGTTAAGGACCAGACAGTCTAATTTTCGCTCCTTTCGAAACTTCAGGAGTGGCGCGGCTTCCGCTTCCCTTAGTACAAAACAGGAGGGTAATTTCGCCCAGTCCAAGCCAGTCTGGAGACCTAACCAGGCTTGGAACAAGGGGAAACAGGCTAAAAAGCCAGCTACTGTCTCTAAAACAGCATGAAGGAGTAGCCCCCGATCCGGGACCGGATCTAGTGGGGGGAAGACTTTCTCTCTTCACCCAGGCTTGGGTAAGAGACTTTCAGGATCCCTGGGCAGTGGACATTGTTTCCCAGGGATATCTTCTCGAATTCAAAGGTTCACCCCCAAAGGGGAGATTTCATCTCTCTCAACTATCTGCAAACCAGATAAAGAGAGAGGCATTCTTACATTGCGTCCAAGACCTACTGGTTATGGGAGTGATCCACTCGGTTCCAAGGGAGGAACAGGGGCAGGGTTTCTATTCAAATCTATTTATAGTTCCCAAAAAAGAGGGAACTTTCAGACCAATCTTGGATCTCAAGATCCTAAACAAATTCCTCAGGGTCCCATCCTTCAAGATGGAGACAATCCGAACCATTCTTCCTATGATCCAGGAGGGTCAATATATGACTACCGTGGACTTAAAGGATGCTTATCTGCACATTCCGATTCACAGAAATCATCATCAGTTCCTCAGGTTCGCCTTCCTAGACAAGAATCTTTACGAAGGTTCTAGGGTCCCTACTGGCGGTCCTAAGGCCGCGGGGCTTAGCAGTGGCCCCTTACCTAGACGACATCTTGATCCAGGCGTTGACTCTTCAAATCGCCAAGTCCCATACGGACATTATTCTGGCCTTTCTGAGGTCTCACGGGTGGAAGGTGAACAGAGAAAAGAGTTCTCTCCCCTCTAACAAGAGTTTCCTTCCTAGGGACTCTGATAGATTCAGTAGAAATGAAATTTTTTCTGACAGAGGTCAGGATATCAAAGTTTCTAACTTCCTGCCGTGCTCTTCATTCCATTTTTCGGCCGTCAGTGGCTCAGTGTATGGAAGTAATCGGCCTAATGGTAGTGGCAATGGACATAGTTCCGTTTGCCCGCCTACATCTCAGACCACTGCAACTTTGCATGCTCAATCAGTGGAATGGGGACTACACAGATTTGTCTCCTCTGCTAAATCTGGATCAAGAGACCAGGGATTCTCTTCTCTGGTGGTTATCTCGAATCCATCTGTCCAGGGGAATGAGCTTCCGCAGGCCAGAGTGGACTATAGTGACATGCCAGCCTTCTGGGCTGGGGTGCGGTCTGGAACTCCCTGAAAGCTTAGGGTTTGTGGACTCAGGAGGAGGCCCTCCTCCCGATAAACATTCTGGAACTAAGAGCGATATTCAATGCTCTTCAGGCATGGCCTCAACTGGCTGTGGTCAGGTTCATCAGATTTCGGACAACATCACAACTGTAGCCTATATCAACCATCAGGGGGAACAAGGAGTCCCCTGGCAATGATGGAGGTTTCTAAGATAATTCTATGGGCAGAGGCTTACTCTTGCCATCTCTCAGCTATCCATATCCCAGGAGTAGAGAACTGGGAGGCAGATTTTCTAAGTCGGCAGACTTTTCACCCGGGGGAATGGGAGCTTCACCCGGAGATATTTGCCCAACTGATTCATCTATGGGGCAGACCGGAGCTGGATCTGATGGCGTCCCTTCAGAATGCCAAACTTCCTTGTTACGGGTCCAGGTCAAGGGATCCCCGGGCAGCACTAGTAGATGCCCTAGCAGCGCCCTGGTCCTTCAACCTGGCTTATGTGTTTCCACCGTTTCCTCTTCTCCCGCGTCTGATTGCCAGAATCAAGCAGGAGAAAGCTTTGGTGATTTTAATTGCTCCTGCGTGGCCTCGCAGGACTTGGTATGCAGATCTGGTGGGCATGTCATCCTGCCCACCATGGCCTCTGCCATTGAGGCAGGACCTTCTAATCCAGGGTCCATTTAAACACTCAAATCTAACTTCTCTACGCCTGACTGCGTGGAGATTGAACGCTTGATCTTATCAAAGCATGTTTTTTCTGAGTCTATTATTGATACCTTGATCCAGGCTAGGAAACCTGTCACCAGGAAGATCTATCACAAGATATGGTCTAAATATCTTAATTGGTGTGATTCCAAGGGTTTCTCATGGAGTAGGGTAAAGATTCCTAGGATTCTATCTTTTCTCCAAGAAGGATTGGAAAAAGGTTTATCAGCTAGTTCTTTAAAAGGACAGATATCTGCTCTGTCTATTCTCTTTCACAAGCGTCTGGCAGATGTTCCAGACGTTCGGGAGTTTTGTCAGGCTTTGGTCAGACTCAAGCCGGTATTTAAACCAGTTGCTCCGCCATGGAGCTTAAATTTTGTTCTTAAAGTTCTTCAGGGGGTTCTGTTTGAACCTATGCATTCATTAGATATTAAACTTTTATCTTGGAAAGTTTTGTTTCTAGTTGCTATCTCTTCAGTCCGAAGAGTTTCAGAGTTATCTGCTCTGCAGTGTGATTCACCCTATCTGATTTTCCATGCGGATAAGGTGGTGTTACTTCCTAATGTTGTTTCCAATAAAAATATCAATCAGGAAATTGTTGTTCCTTCTCTGTGTCCGAATCCTTCTTCCAAGAAGGAACGGTTGTTGCTGGATGTGGTTCGTGCTTTAAAGTTCTACTTACAAGCAACTAAGAATTTTCGTCAAACATCTGCCTTGTTTGTTGTCTACTCTGGGAAGAGGAGAGGTCACAAGGCTTCGGCAACTTCTCTTTCTTTTTGGCTGAGAAGCATAATACGTTTATCTTATAAGACTGCTGGCCAGCAGCCTCCTGAAAGGATTACAGCTCACTCTACTAGAGCGGTAGCTTCCACATGGGCATTTAAAAATTAGGCTTCGGTTGAACAGATTTGCAAGACGGCAATTTGGTCTTCGCTTCGTACTTTTTCTAAATTCTACAAATTTGATACATTTGCTTCCTCTGAGGCTATTTTTGGGAGAAAGGTCTTACAGGCCTTCTGTTTAAGTTCCTGCCTTGTCCCTCCCTTCATCCGTGTCCTACAGCTTTGGTATTGGTATCCCACAAGTAATGGATGAACCCGTGGACAGGATACACCTTACAAGAGAAAACAAAATTTATGCTTACCTGATAAATTTCTTTCTCTTGTGGTGTATCCAGTCCACGGCCCGCCCTGTCACTTTAAGTCAGGTGTTTTTATTTTTTAAAACTACAGTCACAACTGCACCCTATAGTTTCTCCTTTTTCTTACTTGCCTTCGGTCGAATGGGGGTTAGGGGAGGAGCTATATAGACAGCTCTGCTGTGGGTGTCCTCTTTGCAACTTCCTGTTGGGAAGTAGAATATCCCACAAGTAATGGATGAACCCGTGGACTGGATACACCACAAGAGAAATTTATCAGGTAAGCATAAATTTTGTTTTCTTTTATTTGAATCCGGTTAGGATATATTTGGTTTGTTTTATGAAGCTCATGTCTGTTATAATTGTCTGTTTCTGGGAACATTTCTTCTCTAGGACTGATACTTGCAATTTTCTGGTCGCGTGCGCACTTCCTTGGAAGCTGCGCATTGTATAGTTTGTTATCGACCCCTTTGGGATTTTGTTTTTTTCTTGGACCTTTGACAGTTCAGGGGAGTTCCTTGTACCAGGCAGGTACTGGTCGGGCGCTAGCTGCTGTTCCTTAGGGTTCATGTCACCCACGTGGTGCCGGTGTGTTGGTTATCTTGTTGGGTGTTGAGTCGTTCACTTTGATGAAGTGTTCGTGTTATGTTTGTTTTATCCAATTACTTGAGGGGGTGTTTTTGTTTTCTTATACGTCAACCTGCTCCTTGTCCTCTGTGAACGGAGTGTCAGAGGTCTTGTGCCTCTACCATTTTCCTTAGGTTGGGGTCTGGGTGCGGACCTGTCTATGTCTCTTCGTAGGTTCGGGAGGTCCTTTAGCCTCGGGAACCAAAGTTTCCCCATTCCCAAGGGTTTGGAGGTGTGGATGACTGCTGGACAGCCCCGGTACCGGTTTGGATGAGGGTTTTCGTTCTATCTTGGTATCTTACGGGTGTCTGTTCCTTTTGTGGTAGTCACCGGTACCTATGGAGGTTGCTGGGACTGCTTTTTTCCCTTTTAATGTGGTCCACTCATCTGGGTTCAGAAGTGCGGATATCTCTGTCTTCCCTTGTTTCTGCGTATCGCACACTCTCATAAGATGGTGCACAGGGGTTGAGCTTCTCCCCCTTTTTCTCTCCCCGGCAACCGTCCCTGGTTCGCTCTGCAGAGGAGTTGTGGGGTTTTCTATGGTCTTCCTTGTGTGGTTCAGGGATATCCGGGAGGGTGATCCTGTGAGGATTTTGGCTCTCCGTCTAAGGGGCTTGTTTAGCCTGCCGGGTAGCCTAGGGGGTTGCTAGTTACCCACATGGCTAAGGTTGCGGCGGTGTTCATTATATGGAACCCTGTCCCTGGTGACCTTCGGGGTCTTTCGAGAGTTTGAATCCAGCTGCAGCTGATTGTTTCTTCACTTGTATTACAAATTGCAATACGAAGATAATTTTCTTGGAATATTGCACTTGAAGCTCTTGTTCTCTGGGATTGCAGAGGGTCCAGGGCTCAGCTCGACCTACGGTTGTGGGTTGCCATCTCTTAGACCTTTCTAGATATTTGTCTATGCTCTTGGTCTGAGTTCTTGCAAATGCACTATTTAGAGTGCTCTTCTCCATATGAGGCAACCTGAAGTTTCCACAGGTCATACGGCCTGCCCCGTTTTTCAGGGGGTCTGGCTTCAGGCCATGTCTATTGACTGAGTTTGGGGTCCGGATTGTGTGCATCGGTCCTGGGCGGTTCAGTTTCGAACCATAGGGTTCAGAACGTCCGCTTGTCAATTCAGGGGGTTGAGTTTTCTCTCAGGGGAGCTTTGGTTCCTGTCTGGAGGTTAGTTTGATGCTTTTCGGATGCATCTTTCAGTTGTCGCCAGTGGCAACTTTTGCACTTGTGTCGAGGTTGTTTGTCTCAACTGAGCTGGTGGTCATGGTCGTTGAGTTATTGCTCACTGGTATTGCTTACCGTTTCTCTTTAAGCCTCTTTGCCCTGTCTACGTTCCTCTAAGGCTCTCCGTTCTCTCTCGAGATGGATGTTGCCAGCCCCTTTTTGTGCTGGGTCCGTTCCTCAGAATGGGGTCTGACAGTGTACTTCTGTTGGCCCTGTTATCCTCCCTGGTGGGGGGTTCTCAGGTGTTCCTTCCTCCACTGGTTACATATCACTACTGATGTTGGCTGTCTTTTGGGGTCCTGGATGGGAGTTGTCGTTAATATCCGGCACTCTCTGTGGGATGGGATCCCATGTTGGTTTAGGGTTAGTTGCTGCCCTGGAGCTGGAGCTTGCAAGTCTGTCCGTTGTGATTCTGTGTTTCACAGAAAGCCCTTTTTTCTGCTGGGACAGTTAGGTCCTCCATCCTTTCGGTGGGCTCCGGGTTACCTTCGGTCCTGATACAGGTTTCCTACCTGTATGCGACTAGTTATAGCAGTTGTATCTGCTGGACTAGGGTTCTGGAGAGCTTGTGGCTTTTTTTCACACCATCAGTCATATGGTGTTGTGTCTGAAGATCTGAGGGTGGATTTTGTTCGTCCTTGCGATCACTCTCACATTGGTTGGGACTCGGGAGTGTCACTCTTTGTTTCTTCCTAGTCTGATGATCCTTTGGATCTCCTTTGGGTACACCGTTCTCTCCTTCGGAGGTAGGAGGTACTTTCTTCGGGTAGTTTGTGCGATGGGAGACTGCGGGACTTGTCTCCTCGGAGGCATTGTGCTCAGCGGTCTCTACAGTGTCTGCGGCCTTTGGTGCTTTACCTCGCCCTACTAAGCGCAAGTGAAAGGTTAAATATTGCTATCCTTCCCAGGGTCATTTACTAGTTTGTTGGATTTATTTGATGCCAGATTATCCGCTAACGAGGACGCCTCTGATACTTCAGAGGATGCTCTTTCTGGGTCAGAATCTGCTGCCTCTAAACCTCCAACTTCGGAGGAAACAGACTTCAGATTTAGGATCGAACATTTATGCTTTCTGCTAAAGGAAGTTTTGGCTACTTTAGAGGTTCATGAGCCTAAGCTGCCCGAGGAACCCTGCATTCCTAAATAAGATAAGGTTTACGAGGACAGGGTTGTTCCACATACTTTCCCGGTTCCTGTTAAGATGGCGAACATTATTAAGAATGAATAGGAAAGACTTAGTTCTTCTTTTTCCCCTTCTTCTTTTAAGAAATTATTCCCGGTTCTGGACTCTCAATTGGAGTTGTGGGGTTCCGTTCCTAAGGTGAATGGCGCTATCTCCACAATTGCTAAGTGCACTACTATCCCTCTTGAGGATAGTTCGTCTTTTAAATAGCCCATGGATAAGAAGTTAATAACTCTGTTAATTAAGATGTTTCAACATACGGGATATTTGTTTCAACCGGCAGCGGCTGTTGCAGTGGTTGCGGGAGCAGCTACCTATTGGTGCGAATCCTTATCTGAGTTTATCGAGGTGGAGGGTCCCCTCGACACAATCAAGGAAAGAATCAAGGCCTTGAGAGTGGCTAATTCTTTTATTTGTGATTCAAATACGCAGATTATTCGCCTTAATGCCAAAGCTTTAGGTTTTTCTGTTCTAGCCCGTAGGGCACTGTGGTTGAAGTCTTATTTTTGGTCCAGGCCTGGACTCAATCATATACACGGTTACTGGAGGCAAGGGTGCCTTTTTACAGCAAGATAAAAAGAACAAACCTAAAGGACAGGGTCCTAATTTTCGTTCCTTTCATTCGGATAAATCTCAACGTCAGCAACCCACCACAAAGCTTGAACTATCCAAAGGTTCTTGGAAACAGACTCAGTCCTGGAATAAATCCAAGCAGAACAAGAAGCCCGCCGAGACAAAGGCGGCATGAAGCAGCGGCCCCCGATCCGGCTCTGGATCTGGTAGGGGGCAGACTGTCACTCTTTTTGGAAGCTTGGTTTGGGGACGTGCAAGACCCGTGGGTCCTGGAGGTCATCGCTCAGGGATACAGGATAGGTTTCAAGTCTCATCCACCCAAGGGCAGATTCCTCTTGTCAAACCTGTCTTCAAGGCCAGAAAAAAGAGAGGCCTTTTTAGGGTGCGTGAGGGATCTCTCCTCCCTGGGAGTCATTGTCCCGGTACCTCTTGCAGAAAGAGGAAAATTTTCTCCTGATTCTGGACCTAAAGTGCTTAAACAAATTCCTATCTCTCCCCTCGTTCAAGATGAAGACAATAAGGTCCATCCTTCCCTTAGTACAAAAAGGAAAGTTCATGACCACGATAGATCTGAAGGATGCTTACCTTCACATCCCCGTACTCAAGGAACACTTCCAGTTCCTACGGATTGTGTTCCTGGATCAGCATTTGCAGTTTATTGCACTTCCGTTTGGTCTAGCTACTGCTCCAAGAGTTCCTGGGTAATATAATAGACTCCATATCCATTGAGGCCCTCTGTGGCTCGGTGTATGGAGGTAGTTGGTCTCATGGTTTCCTGTATGGAAATCCATTCTTTTTGCCAGATTCCACCTCATACCACTTCAGCTGTGCATGCTGAGACAGTGAAACGGCAATCATTCGGATCTGTCTCAACAGATTTCTCTGGACAACCGGTCAAGAGAATCGCTCTCTTGGTGGCTCTGTCCAGATCACCTGTCCCAAGGGACATCCTTCTTGAGACCATCCTGGTAGATTGTGACCTAATAGATGCATTAGCAGTGCCTTGGAGGTTTAATCTGATTTACATCTTTCCGCCTTTACCACTTGTACCTTGTGTAGTGACCCGCATCAAGCAGAAGCAAGTTTCAGTGATTCTAATTGCTCCATCGTAACCACGAAGGATGTGGTTCGCGGATCTGGTGGGGATGTATTCATCTCCTCCATGGAGGTTACCTTGTTGCAGGGATCTGCATCATTATTTTTTGTAATGGTAGGTTTGAGCCTCTGCATGCAGTTGACATCAAATTACTGTTTTGGAAGGTTCTTTTTCTACTGGCTATTGCCTCTGCGCACAGAATATCTGAGTTAGCGGCCTTGCAATGTGAGCCTCCTTACCTAGTATTTCATGCTGATAAGGCTGTTCTTCGTACTGGGTTAGGTTTTCTTTCTAAAGTTGTTTCAGATCACAACATCAATCAGGAGATTGTGGTTCCTTCTTCTGTAAAGGAACGTTTACTTAATAATTTGGATGTGGTTCGGGCCCTGAAGTTCTATCTTCGGGCTACGAAAGAGTTTAGACAGACTTCTTCGTTGTTGTCTATTATGGGAGACATAGGGGGCAGAAGGCCTCTTCTACTTCCTTTTTTTTTTTTTTTTGGTTGAGGAGCATCATTCGCTTAGCTTATGAGACAGCTGGACATAAGCCTCCTCAGAGGATTAAGGCTCATTCTACTAGAGCAGTGTCTTCCTCTTGGGCTTTCAAGAAGGAGGCCTCTATGGAGCAGATTTGTAGGGCGGCTATCTAGTCCTCCTTACATACCTTTTCAAAATTTTACAAGTTTGACGTTTTTGCTTCAGCTGAAGCAGCTTTTGGGAGAAAGGTATTGCAGTCTATGGTGCCCTCAGAATAGGGTCCGCCTCTCTTTTACCCTCCCGTCTCATTCAGTGTCCTCTAAAACTTGGGTATATGTTTCCCACGAGTAAGGAATGAGGCCGTGGACTCTCCTCATATTAAGAAGGAAAACCTAAATTATGCTTACCAGATAATTTCCTTTCCTTCTGTATGAGGAGAGTCCACGGCGCCCGCCCGTATTCTCCGATGGGCGGACCGAAATTTTTGTTTTGTTCTTCTGGCACCATTTATACCCTGATATTTCTCCTACTGTTCCTTGTTCCCTTGGCAGAATGACTGAGGGATGGGAAAGTGGGGGAGGTATTTAAGCCTTTGGCTGGGGTGTCTTTGCCTCATCCTGGTGGCCGGGTTCTGTATTTCCCACCAGTAAGAAATGAGGCCGTGGACTCTCCTCATACAGAAGGAAGGGAAATTATTTGGTAAGCATAATTTGTTTTTATGGACCCCTGGTTCCACCATACAACTACCACACCATACAACTACCACACTGAAGTTACATTCCGAAATTGCACAAAGAAATAAAAAACATTTGCTAAGTAAGTCCTACCTACTCTGCAAATGAAAGTGATCTGCTGTCTGACTCAGGCACACACTGTACAAACTGAAGTGCCAAGTCTGTATCATACTGTGCATAGGGGTTTAGTGCACACTCAGAAATCCTCTCAAATGCTAAGGCTTTACTCCTTGTAATGACATTTCCCGCACTCAATAGCACTCTGCTGTTGCTCCCTCTGGTAGCTGCCAAAATGTAAAAAAAATAAATATATATATATATTTTTTAAATAATAGTTGTGCTTGCCTCATGGGCCCCCCTTTCCCAGTTGGCCCCTGACAGGAATCACCCTCTGATGGCGGCCCTGTTTGTGGACTCTGCATTTATTTAATGATTTTGTGCTGCTTCCTTTTCTCCAACATAGGTGTGTCCGGTCCACGGCGTCATCCTTACTTGTGGGATATTCTCCTCCCCAACAGGAAATGGCAAAGAGCCCAGCAAAGCTGGTCACATGATCCCTCCTAGGCTCCGCCTACCCCAGTCATTCTCTTTGCCGTTGTACAGGCAACATCTCCACGGAGATGGCTTAGAGTTTTTTAGTGTTTAACTGTAGTTTTTATTATTCAATCAAGAGTTTGTTATTTTAAAATAGTGCTGGTATGTACTATTTACTCAGAAACAGAAAAGAGATGAAGATTTCTGTTTGTATGAGGAAAATGATTTTAGCACCGTAACTAAAATCCATGGCTGTTCCACACAGGACTGTTGAGAGCAATTAACTTCAGTTGGGGGAACAGTGTGCAGTCTCTTACTGCTTGAGGTATGACACATTCTAACAAGACGATGTAATGCTGGAAGCTGTCATTTTCCCTATGGGATCCGGTAAGCCATGTTTATTAAGATAGTAAATAAGGCTTCACAAGGGCTTATTAAGACTGTAGACTTTTTCTGGGCTAAATCGATTCATTATTAACACATATTTAGCCTTGAGGAATCATTTATTCTGGGTATTTTGATATGATTATATCGGCAGGCACTGTTTTTGACACCTTATTCTTTAGGGGCTTTCCCTAATCATAGTCAGAGCCTCATTTTCGCGCCGGTATGGCGCACTTGTTTTTGAGGACAGCATGGCATGCAGCTGCATGTGTGTGGAGCTCTGATACATAGAAAAGTCTTTCTGAAGGCATCATTTGGTATCGTATTCCCCTTTGGGCTTGGTTGGGTCTCAGCAAAGCAGATTCCAGGGACTGTAAAGGGGTTAAATATAAAAACGGCTCCGGTTCCGTTATTTTAAGGGTTAAAGCTTCCAAATTTGGTGTGCAATACTTTTAAGGCTTTAAGACACTGTGGTGAAATTTTGGTGAATTTTGAACAATTCCTTCATACTTTTTCGCAATTGCAGTAATAAAGTGTGTTTAGTTTAAAATTTAAAGTGACAGTAACGGTTTTATTTTAAAACGTTTTTTGTGCTTTGTTATCAAGTTTATGCCTGTTTATCATGTCTGAACTACCAGATAGATTGTGTTCTGACTGTGGGGAAACCAAGGTTCCTTCTCATTTAACTATATGTATTTTATGTCATAAAAAAATTTAGTAAAAATGATGCCCAAGATGATTCCTCAAGTGAGGGGAGTAAGCATGGTACTGCATCATCCCCTCCTTCGTCTACACCAGTCTTGCCCATACAGGAGGCCCCTAGTACATCTAGTGCGCCAATACTCCTTACTATGCAACATTTAACGGCTGTAATGGATAATTCTATCAAAAACATTTTAGCCAATATGCCCACTTATCAGTGAAAGCGCGACTGCTCTGTTTTAGAAAATTCTGTAGAGCATGAGAACGCTGATGATATGGTTTCTGAAGGGCCCCTACACCAGTCTGAGGGGGCCAGGGAGGTTTTGTCTGAGGGAGAAATTTCAGATTCAGGAAACATTTCTCAACAAGCTGAACCTGATGTGATTACTTTTAAATTTAAGTTGGAACATCTCCGCGCTCTGCTTAAGGAGGTGTTATCCAATTTGGATGATTGTGATTATCTGGTCATTCCAGAACCACTATGTAAAATGGAAAAGTTCTTAGAGGCCCCGGGGCCCCCCGAAGCTTTTCCTATATCCAAGCGGGTGGCGTACATTGTTAGTAAAGAATGGGACAGGCCCGGTATACCTTTAGTACCTCCCCCCATATTTATAAAATTGTTTTCCTATAGTCGACCCCAGAAAGGACTGATGGCAGACAGTCCCCAAGGTCGAGGGGGCGGTTTCTACTCTACACAAGCGCGCCACTATACCCATAGAAGATAGTTGTGCTTTCCAAGATCCTATGGATAAAAAATTAGAAGGTCTGCTAAAGATGTTTGTTCAGCAAGGTTCCCTTCTACAACCAATTGCATGCATTGTCCCTGTCACTGCAGCCGCGTGTTTCTAGTTTGATGAGCTAGGAAAGGCGATTATTAGTAATTCTTCTTCTTATGAGGAGATTATGGACAGAATTCGTGCTCTTAAATTGGCTAATTCTTTCACCCTAAACGCCACCTTGCAATTGGCTAGGTTAGCGGCGAAAAAATTCTGGGTTTGCTATTGTGGCGCAGAGCGCTTTGGTTAAAATCTTGGGCAGCGGATGCGTCTTCCAAGAACAAATTGCTTGACATTCCTTTCAAGGGGAAAACACTCTTTGGCCCTGACTTGAAAGAGATTATCTCTGATATCACTGGGGGCAAGGGCCACGCCCTTCCTCAGGATAGGTCTTTTCAAGACCAAAAATAAACCTAAGTTTCGTCCCTTTCGCAGAAACGGATCAGCCCCAAGGGCTACGTCCTCTAAGCAGGAAGGTAATACTTCTCAAGCCAATCCAGCCTGGAGACCTATGCAAGGCTGGAACAAAGGAAAGCAGGCCAGGAAACCTGCCACTGCTACCAAGACAGCATGAAATGCGGGCCCCCGATCCGGGACCGGATCTGGTGGGGGGCAGACTCTCTCTCTTCGCTCAGGCTGGGGCAAGAGATGTTCTGGATCCTTGGGCGCTAGAAATAGTCTCCCAAGGTTATTCTCTGGAGTTCAAGGGGCTTCCTCCAAGGGGGAGGTTCCACAGGTCTCAGTTGTCTTCAGACCACATAAGAAGACAGGCATTCTTACATTGGGTAGAAGACCTGCTAAAAATGGGAGTGATTCATCCTGCTCCATTAGGAGACCAAGGGATGGGGTTCTACTCCAATCTGTTCATAGTTCCCAAAAAAGAGGGAACGTTCAGACCAATCTTAGATCTCAAGATCTTGAACAAGTTTCTCAAGGTTCCATCGTTCAAGATGGAAACCATTCGAACACTCCTTCCTTCCATCCAGGAAGGTCAATTCATGACCAAGGTGGATTTCAAGGATGCGTATCTACATATTCCTATCCACAAGGAACATCATCGGTTCCTAAGGTTTGAATTCCTGGACAAGCATTTCCAGTTCGTGGCGTTTTCTTTCGGATTAGCCACTGCTCCTAGGATTTTCTCATAGGTACTAGGGTCCCTTCTGGCGGTGCTAAGACCAAGGGGCATTGCTGTAGTACCTTACTTGGACGACATTCTGATTCGAGCGTCGTCCCTTCCTCAAGTAAAGGCTCACACGGACATTGTCCTGGCCTTTCTCAGATCTCACGGATGGAAAGTGAACGTGGAAAAGAGTTCTCTATCTCCGTCAACGAGGGTTCCCTTCTTGGGAACTATAATAGACTCCTTAGAAATGAGGATTTTTCTGACAGAAGCCAGAAAAACAAAACTTCTAGACTCTTGTCGGATGCTTCATTCCGTTCCTCTTCCTTCCATAGCGCAGTGCATGGAAGTGATAGGTTTGATGGTAGCGGCAATGGACATAGTTCCTTTTGTGCGCATTCATCTAAGACCATTACAACTGTTCATGCTCAGTCAGTGGAATGGGGACTATTCAGACTTGTCTCCGAAGATACAAGTAAATCAGAGGACCAGAGACTCATTCCGTTGGTGGCTGTCCCTGGACAACCTGTCACAAGGGATGACCTTCCGCAGACCAGAGTGGGTCATTGTCACGACCGTCGCCAGTCTGATGGGCTGGGGCGCGGTCTGGGGATCCCTGAAAGCTCAGGGTCTTTGGTCTCGGGTAGAATCTCTTCTACCGATAAATATTCTGGAACTGAGAGCGATATTCAATGCTCTCAAAGCTTGGCCTCAGCTAGCGAGGGCCAAGTTCATACATCAACCATCAGGGGGGAACAAGGAGTTCCCTAGCGATGGAAGAAGTGACCAAAATCATTCTATGGGCGGAGTCTCACTCCTGCCACCTGTCTGCTATCCACATCCCAGGAGTGGAAAATTGGGAAGCGGAATTTCTGAGTCGTCAGACATTGCATCCGGGGGAGTGGGAACTCCATCCGGAAATCTTTGCCCAAGTCACTCAACCGTGGGGCATTCCAGACATGGATCTGATGGCCTCTCGTCAGAACTTCAGAGTTCCTTACTACGGGTACAGATCCAGGGATCCCAAGGCGGCTCTAGTGGATGCACTAGTAGCACCTTGGACCTTCAAACTAGCTTATGTGTTCCCGCCGTTTCCTCTCATCCCCAGGCTGGTAGCCAGGATCAATCAGGAGAGGGCGTCGGTGATTTTGATAGCTCCTGCGTGGCCACGCAGGACTTGGTATGCAGATCTGGTGAATATGTCATCGGCTCCACCATGGAAGCTACCTTTGAGACGAGACCTTCTTGTTCTAGGTCCGTTCGACCCACTCCAGCTGACTGCTTGGAGATTGAACGCTTGATCTTATCAAAGCGAGGGTTCTCAGATTCTGTTATTAATACTCTTGTTCAGGCCTGAAAGCCTGTAACCAGAAAAATTACCACATAATTTGGTATATCTGTTGGTGTGAATCTGCAGGATTCCCTTGGGACAAGGTTAAGATTCCTAAGAGTCTATCCTTCCTTCGAGAAGGATTGGAAAAAGGATTATCTGCAAGTTCCTTGATGGGACAGATTTCTGCCTTGTCTGTGTTACTTCACAAAAAGCTGGCAGCTGTGCCAGATGTTCTAGCCTTTGTTCAGGCTCTGGTTAGAATCAAGCCTGTTTACAAAATTTTGACTCCTCCTTGGAGTCTCAACCTAGTTCTTTCAGTTCTTTAGGGGGTTCCGTTTGAACCCTTACATTCCGTTGATATTAAGTTATTATCTTGGAAAGTTTTGTTTTTGGTTGCAATTTCTTCTGCTAGAAGAGTTTCAGAATTATCTGCTCTGCAGTGTTCTTCTCCTTATCTGGTGTTCCATGCAGATAAGGTGGTTTTGCGTACTAAACCTGGTTTTCTTCCAAAAGTTGTTTCTAACAAAAACATTAACCAGGAGATAGTTGTGCCTTCTTTGTGTCCTAATCCAGTTTCAAAGAAGGAACGTTTGTTGCACAACTTGGATGTAGTTCGTGCTCTCAAATTTTACTTAGCAGCTACTAAGGATTTCAGACAAACTTTGTCTTTGTTTGTTGTTTATTCTGGTAAACGGAGAGGTCAAAAAGCAACTTCTACCTCTCTCTCCTTCTGGATTAAAAGCATTATCCGATTGGCTTATGAGACTGCCGGACGGCAGCCTCCTGAAAGAATCACAGCTCACTCCACTAGGGCTGTGGCTTCCACATGGGCCTTCAAGAACGAGGCTTCTGTTGATCAGATATGTAAGGCAGCGACTTGGTCTTCACTGCACACTTTTTCTAAATTTTACAAATTTGATACTTTTGCTTCTTCTGAGGCTATTTTTGGGAGAAAGGTTTTGCAAGCCGTGGTGCCTTCCATTTAGGTGACCTGATTTGCTCCCTCCCTTCATCCGTGTCCTAAAGCTTTGGTATTGGTTCCCACAAGTAAGGATGACGCCGTGGACCGGACACACCTATGTTGGAGAAAACAGAATTTATGTTTACCTGATAAATTACTTTCTCCAACGGTGTGTCCGGTCCACGGCCCGCCCTGGTTTTTTTAATCAGGTCTGATAATTTATTTTCTTTAACTACAGTCACCACGGTAACATATGGTTTCTCCTATGCAAATATTCCTCCTTAACGTCGGTCGAATGACTGGGGTAGGCGGAGCCTAGGAGGGATCATGTGACCAGCTTTGCTGGGCTCTTTGCCATTTCCTGTTGGGGAGGAGAATATCCCACAAGTAAGGATGACGCCGTGGACCGGACACACCGTTGGAGAAAGTAATTTATCAGGTAAACATAAATTCTGTTTTCCTGTGAGGCATGATCCTTAACTCTGGATTCCCCTACTATCAGAAGATCTGCATTTATGCAACTTTATATTCATCTGGATAGTGAGACTAAACCTTTACAAAGGTATGTCTTTCTTTGATATTTGAACTTACAAACTTACAGTTAATTTCTAGTACTTAATTGTTGTTTCTTTAGTAGGAGCTTTCGAAATGTCGACTCATCGGACCACAAAACACGATTCCACTGTGCTACTGTCCATCTCAGATGAGACCGAGTCCAGAGAAGTCGGCGGCGCTTATGGACAGTGTTGATGTATGGCTTCTGCTTTGCATAGTAAAGCCTTAACTTGCATCTGTGAATGCAGCGGCGTATGGTGTTGACTTACAAAGATTTACCAAAGTATTCTTGAGCCCATGTCAGGATATCCATTACAGACTCATGACGGTTTTTGAGACAGTGACCTTAGTGCATCTAGATTTTCAGACTTTACACATAAAACAGTCTATTTTGCTTTAAGGGACATGAAACCCAAAATGATTATTTTATGATTTAAATAGAACAAACATTTTTTTTCTATAATAATTTTTCCTTTAATTGTTTTAGTATAGCCCCAATATAAGTTTTAATCTCCAGATGATCAATGTGGTAATAGTGATTACCTGGCATGAATAAATGTGAATTAATGAGTAAAAGCTCGTGGGATCCCCTAACTGTAAATCAAAATTTATATGAGGATAACCCCTTCTTGTGCGATTATAGAGTTTAGAAAAAAAGACCATTGTTTGTAACCTTGTTTATTAAAAGTTACAGGGTAGAAATAGTATGATAACTAAGCTGCAACAATTTTAACAACTTGGTATAGAATGTGAAAGGTCAAAAATATAATGTAGCAAGAACTCTTGGTGTTACTTTCCCTGAAACATATATCAGCCACAGCACAAGCCTAATTCTTTAATTTAAAGACTATAGCCAGGATCAAGCCCCTAATTCCTACAGACGATTTAACCACGATCATCCATGCTTTGTGAACATCATGTTTGGATTACTGCAATGCTCATTATTATGGTCTCCTAGAAAAAGGACTCTATCGCCTTTAGTTGGTATAAAACACTGCAGCAAAGCTGCTAAATGAACGGTCAAAAGTTTGCCATGTGACACTCATCCTCCAATAAAATGGCACATACAATTCGAGATAGGCCTGCTATCCTACAAATCTCTGCATGATCAGGGACCAAACTATTTAAAATATTTACTTGTGCCCTATGTTCCCTCGCACTCTTTAATCAGCACATGCCTGGTAACTAAATGTGCCAAGAATGAACTAAAAATGTGTTTTGCAAGTTATAACCATGTCTCCCCATCTCTGTGGAACACTCCCACAGTGAAAGAAGCCACCTCCCGGGACTCAAGAACTACCTGTTTACACAGGCTTTTCAAGAATAAAGACTGTAACTTCTAACCCTTTTACATAATTGTACCTTGTGTAAAGCGTCCTACCCGGGGAAAAGCCCTATATAGGTGGTTACTGTTATAAATAGTTTTATTGAGGGGTTATCTGAGCATTTAGGCAAATAGACTGTCAAGACCACTTGTTTTAAAGCCCAGAAGCCCCTCTTGTTTTTTTAAAAAAAGTGCCAGATATTGCATTTGGTGGCTTTATAGGTATATACTGTGTGCATATATCACTTGCAAAATAAAACTTTCCACAATTCTGTGAGCTGATATTAAAAAATGGATATCAAAGCACAGCCATCCTATTAATATAGTATGGGTTGGTCTCAGTGTTATAGTAAATATACATCAGGCTTTAAAAAAATGCTTGAGCAGGAGTGACTGTGTTTAGACTGCACCATCATTAAAATACAACCACAGCATTTGTTAACATAACTCTTATTAAGATAAGTTATTCTCTAGCTCTCTCATGTTAAAAAAGAGAGGCTACGGTAGTGAGAGATTGTTCTAACCCTAACCAAACCAAATTATAAATAGTGTCAAATAGCTGTTGATTATTGACAATCATGGAAATCCTGCTGCAGGGACATTTCAGTCAAGTGGACATAATTTCCATTGCAGGAATGTGGCCGGCGAGATTTGTACAGGATCTGACTACGTATGTCTAACATGGCATTCAGTTGGTCTTCAGTTTAACATGTGTTGCATTTCTTACTTTACCAAGAAAATTGACTTGACCCCAAAAAATTGTACTTTGAATTTTACATTGAAGGCTGCTGAACTAATTCTGAAAGATCATTGCGCCTTCTATTTTGCAGTTTGACACACATGTCTGCACTGCTTCGGGTGTCATTTGAAAAGCAGCCTGTTTTAGGGCGTGGGTGCTTTAGAAGGTCTGTGGTTAAGCTGCAAGTTCAACATGAATGCAACGTGAACTCATGATTTCCTTTGAAGTTCGACACCAGGGATTTTCCCCCGCCTACCAGGGGGGAGTTAAAAAAAAAAAAAAAAAAAAAGAAAGAAAAACCTTTAAACTTCTCCAAGCACTTTGCAGTTTGGAAAAAAATTCTGAACAAAACTGCCCATGTTCGAAGGATTACTTTGTGCACATGCACAACATGTAAAAACATTATTTCATCAAAATTAACTTTTAAACAGTTAAACATTTTATAAACTATTATATTTATATTTTGCTGTTTGTCAAATACATGACAAACGGCAAAATATAAATGCATAAAAATGTTTTACTTTGCTTCTCACTGTTTATGAATCATGAAGTCAAGTAACAGAAGTAAAGTGAATAGAAATATTAGTTTAATATTGTTTTATTCTTGTTACATATTTTTACATTAATTCATATAGGACAACATTTTGAAGACAAAATAACTTTAATCATGCTTATGACTAAATTGGTGTATTTCACCTTATTTCACATAATTTTGAAACTGTTTAAAACATACGGCTAGATTACGAGTTTTGCGTTATGAGCGGCGTTGTACAACTTGCACATTATTGTCACCGCTCACTTCCCTACAGCGCTGGTATTACAGGTTTTTAAAAACCCGGCATTATCAGGCAAAAAGTGAGCGTAGAGCAAAATTGTGCTCCATACCGCACTCCATTACCAGCGCTGCTGAAAGCTGCGGTGAGCTGGTTTTACGTGCTCGTGCACGATTTCCCCATAGACATCAATGGGGAGAGCCGGCTGAAAAAAGTCTAACACCTGCAAAAAAGCAGTGTAAAGCTCCGTAACGCAGCCCCATTGATTCCTTTGGGGAAACAAAATTTATGTTTACACCTAACACCCTAACATGAACCCCGAGTCTAAACACCCCATATCTTACACTTATTAACCCCTAATCTGCTGCCCCCGACATCGCCAACACCTACATTATACTTATTAAGCCCTAATCTGCCGCTCCAGACATCGCCGCCACTATAATATACATATTAACCCCTAAACCGTCGCACTCCCGCATCACAAACACTAGTTAAATATTATTAACCCCTAATCTGCCGCCCCTAACATCGCCGCCACCTACCTACATTTGTTAACACCTAATCTGCCGCCCCCAATGTCGCCGCCACTATACTAAATGTATTAACCCCTAAACCTAAGTCTAACCCTAACACCCCCTAACTTAAATATAATTAAAATAAATCTAAAGAAAACCTACTATTAATTACTAAATAATTCCTATTTAAAACTAAATACCTGTAACATAAACCCTAAGCTAGCTACAATATTACTAAGAGTTACATTGCAGCTAGCTTAGGTTTTATTTTAATTTCACAGGCAAGTTTGTACAGGTGGCCCTCGTTTTACAACGGTTCAATTTACACCGTTTCATATAATAACAACCTTTTTTTCCACAAAGCAAAGTGTGGAAAACAGCACCAACAGATATGTGGCTTGTGGGGCACGGAACCCAGGATCTGCCTTATCCTGCAAATACTTCAAGTAGCAAAAAAGATTTGTTCCAGCCACCAATAGTTAAAAAACCTTTATTTCTTCATATAGGGTCTTTTGACAAACATACAACGTTTCAGACCTGCTATAGGTCCTTAGTCATGTACATGACTAAGGACCTATAGCAGGTCTGAAACGTTGTATGTTTGTCAAAAGACCCTATATGAAGAAATAAAGGTTTTTTAACTATTGGTGGCTGGAACAAATCTTTTTTGCTACTTGAACCTTTTTTTCCAGTCATGTGACTGCTATTGAAAAGCATTGAGAAGCAGTGCATTTATTAAAATAGCCAGTAGGTGGAGCTATCCGCTTGTGTTGCAGCAAAGCCAAGCAAGCTGAAATTAATCAGTTAAACCAGACCTGAGCTATCGAGCAGATTTCAAAGGAACAAGATCTTCCTGTCTATTAATCAGTCCAGATTGGAATGCATAGAAAGAACTGCTTGCAGAAAAATGCAAGTGAAGTCTGTGTTTTGTGATTATTTTATTAGGTTTATAATGCTGTTTAGCATTTAAAGTCCTCATTGCAAAGCTTTAAAAATAATGTATTAGGTGTTACTTATGACAATTTTGAGAGGGGCCTGGAACCTATCTCCCTCACTTCCCATTGACTTACATTATAAACCGGGTTTCAATTTACAACGGTTTCAATTTACATCCATTCCTTCTGGAACCTAACCCCGGCGTAAACTGAGGGCTACCTGTATTTATTTTAACTAGGTAGAATAGTTACTAAATAGTTATTAACTATTTACTAACTACCTAGCTAAAATAAATACAAATATACCTGTAAAATAAAACCTTACCGGTCTTACACTAACACCTAACCTTACACTACAATTAAATCAATTACCTAAATGAAATACAATTACCTAAATTACAACCCCCCCCACTAAATTACACAAAATAAAAAACAAATTACAAGATATTTAAACTAATTAAACCTAATCTAATAGCCCTATCAAAATAAAAAAAGCCCCCCCGCCTAAACTAAACTAACAATAGCCCTTAAAAGGGCCTTTTGCGGGGCATTGCCCCAAATAAATCGGCTCTTTTACCTGTAAAAAAAAAATACAAACAACCCCCCAACAGTAAAACCCACCACCCACACAGCCAACCCCCCAAATAAAATCCTAACTAAAAAACCTAAGCTCCCTATTGCCCTGAAAAGGGCATTTGGATGGGTATTGCCCTTAAAAGGGCATTTAGCTCTTTTGCAGCCCAAACCCTAAGCTAAAAATAAAACCCACCCAATAAACCCTTAAAAAAACCTAACATTAACCCCCGAAGATCCACTTACAGTTTTGAAGACCGGACATCCATCCTCAACGAAGCTGGGAGAAGTCTTCATCCAAGCCGGCAGAAGTGGTCCTCCAGACAGGCAGAAGTCTTCATCCAGAGGGTATCTTCTATCTTCATCCATCTGGCGTGGAGTGGCTCCATCTTCAAGACATCTGGCGCGGAGCATCCTCTTCTATCGAAGTCTTCTTCCAGAATGAATTCTCCTTTTAATGACGTCATCCAAGATGGCGTCCCTTGAATTCCGATTGGCTGATAGAATTCTATCAGCCAATCGGAGTTAAAGGCGAAAAAAATCCTATTGGCTGATGCAATCAGCCAATAGGATTGAGCTTCAATCCTATTGGCTGATCCAATCAGCCAAAAAGATTGAGCTCGCATTCTATTGGCTGTTCCGATCAGCCAATAGAAAACAAACTCAATCTTCAAAAATCAGCTTTTTCTGTGGGAGCTTTCCCAATTGTTAGATACCTGGTTCCCAGTTATACACAATCATGCACTTCTGTCAGTTTAAAATTAAATTTGAACAGCATTCAGAATTTTTAAAGGGACACTGAACCCAAATTTTTTCTTTAATGATTCAGATAGAGCATACAATTTAAACAACTTTCTAATTTACTCCTATTATCAAATTTGCTTCATCTCTTGGTATCTTTATTTGAAATGCAAGAATGTGGGGCCTAGTTATCAAGCCGTCAACCTCAAATACGCTGGAATTCCGCAGCGTATTTGTGGCGAGGCTGATACGCCTTAGTTATAAAAGGCTCAAGACCGGCAAAAGTAGAATTTTATGACGTAAGCTTCGATCCGCCGGACTCAGTCCGACACAGATTGATTCTTACGTCACTCCAGATGTTCCGCACACAAGTGCGGCACATTCTCACTACTTTTGCTAGTTATCAAAAAACTAGCAGGTACGCTCAGCACTTTTACGGCCAAGCGTACCTGGTTTTCAATCCGCCGCCCTGGAGGCGGCGGATCCCATAGGAATCAATAGGAGTCTGACCATAGCGAAAGTACAAGTTCGCTGCTGACAGACATCCCATTGATTTCTATGGGAGCTGTCTGCACCTAACACCCTAACATGTACCCCGAGTCTAAACACCACTAATCTGCCCCCCTACACTGCCGCAACTAAATAAAGTTATTACCCCCTAAACCGCCGCTCCCGGAGCCCACCGCAAGCTACTCTATACATATTAACCCCTAAACCGCCGCTCCCTGAGCCCACCGCAACTATAATAAATGTATTAACCCCTAAACCGCCGCTCCCTGAACCCGCCGCAACCTATATTAAATGTATTAACCCCTATCCTGCCCCCCCTACACCGTCGCCACCTATAATAAATTTAATAACCCCTAATCTGCCCCCCCTACACCGTCGCCACCTATAATAAATTTATTAACCCCTATCCTGCCCCCCACTACGCCGCCGCCGCCACTGTAATAAAATTATTAACCCCTAAACCTAAGTCTAACCCTAACCCTAACGCCCCCCCTAACTTAAATATTAATTAAATAAATCTAAATAAATTAACTCTTATTAACTAAATGAATCCTATTTAAAACTAAATACTTACCTATAAAATAAACCCTAATATAGCTACAATATAAATAATAATTATATTCTAGCTATCTTAGGATTTATTTTTATTTTACAGGTACCTTTCAATTTATTTTAACTAGGTACAATAGCTATTAAATAGTTATTAACTATTTAATAGCTTACCTAGCTAAAATAAACTGAAATTTACCTGTAAAATAAATCCTAACCTAAGTTACAATTACACCTAACACTACACTATACTTTAATAAATTATTCCTATTTAAAAATAAATACTTACCTGTAAAATAAACCCTAAGATAGCTACAATATAATTAATAATTATATTGTAGCTATCTTAGGATTTATATTTATTTTACAGGTAACTTTGTATTTATTTTAGCTAGTTAGAAAAGTTATTAAATAGTTATTAACTATTTAATAACTACCTAGCTAAAAAAAATACAAAATTACCTGTAAAATAAATCCTAACCTAAGTTACAATTAAACCTAATACTACACTATCATTAAATTAATTAAATAAACTACCTACAAATAACTACAATTAAATACAATTACATAAACTAACTAAAGTACAAAAAATAAAAAAATCTAAGTTAAAAAAAATAAAAAAATAAGTTACAAACATGTTAAAAATATTACAACAATTTTAAGCTACTTACACCTAATCTAAGCCCCCTAATAAAATAACAAACCCCCCCCAAAATAAAAAAATGCCCTACCCTATTCTAAATTAAATAAAGTTCAAAGCTCTTTTACCTTACCAGCCCTTAAAAGGGCCATTTGTGGGGGCATGCCCCAAAGAAAACAGCTCTTTTGCCTGTAAAAGAAAAATACAACCCCCCCCAACATTAAAACCCACCACCCACATACCCTAATCTAACCCAAACCCCCCTTACAAAAACCTAACACTAATCCCCTGAAGATCATCCTACCTTGAGTCGTCTTCAAAGAGGCGCTGAAGAGGTCTTCTATCCGGGCGAAGTCATCTTCCAAGCCGGGTCTTGAATCTTCCTTCCGCCGACGCGGAACCTCCTTCTTCACCGACGGACTATGACGAATGAAGGCTCCTTTAAGGGACGTCATCCAAGATGGCGTCCCCTCAATTCCGATTCGCTGATAGGATTCTATCAGCCAATCGGAATTAAGGTAGGAAAATTCTGATTGGCTGATGGAATCAGCCAATCAGATTCAAGACCGCGGGTATTGCAGTAGCACCTTATCTGGACGACATCTTAATACAGGTGTCGTCTTTTCCCAGAGCCAAGGCATATACGGACATTGTTCTAGCCTTTCTAAGGTCTCACGGGTGGAAGGTGAACACTGAAAAAAGTTATCTGTCCCCGCTCACAAGGGTTCCCTTCTTGGGAATATTAATAGACTCGGTAGAAATGAAAATATTTCTGACGGAGGTCAGAAGGTTAAAGGTTTTAAATACTTGCCGAGCTCTTCATTCCATTCCTCAGCCATCTGTAGCTCAGTGCATGGAGGTAATTGGATTAATGGTAGCAGCAATGGACGTAGTCCCTTTTGCTCGAATTCATCTCAGGCCACTGCAATTGTGCATGCTCAAACAGTGGAATGGGGATTATGCAGATTTGTCTCCTCAAATCCAACTGGACCATAAAACCAGAGATTCTCTTCTCTGGTAGTTGTCTCAGGATCACCTGTCTCTGGGAATGTGCTTCCGCAGACCGGAGTGGATCATTGTAACGACCGACACCAGTCTGTTAGGCTGTGGCGCGGTCTGGGGCTCCCTGAAAGCTCAGGGCCTATGGTCTCTGGAAGAGTCTCTTCTCCCGATAAACATTTTGGAACTGAGAGCGATATTCAACACGCTCCAGGCATGGCCTCAGCTAGCGGCGGCCAAATTCATCAGATTTCAGTCGAACAACATCACGACTGTAGCATACATCAATCATCAGGGAGGAACAAAGAGTTCCTTAGCGATGAAGGAAGTAACCAAAATAATCAGGTGGGCGGAGGATCACTCTTGCCATCTATCTGCAATTCACATCCCAGGAGTAGACAACTGGGAAGCGGATTTCCTAAGTCGTCAGACTTTTCACCCGGGGGAGTGGGAACTCCACCCGGAGGTTTTTGCTCAGCTGACCCAGCTATGGGGCATTCCAGAGTTGGATCTGATGGCGTCCCGTCAGAACACCAAACTTCCTCTTTACGGATCCAGGTCCAGGGACCCCAAAGCGGCATTGATAGATGCTCTAGTAGCGCCTTGGTCCTTCAGTCTAGCTTATGTCTTTCCACCGTTTCCCCTTCTCCCTCGGCTGGTAGCCAGAATCAAACAGGAGAAGGCCTCAGTAATTCTGATAGCGCCTGCGTGGCCACGCAGGACTTGGTATGCAGACCTAGTGGACATGTCATCTGTCCCACCATGGACACTGCCAACGAGGCAGGATCTTCTAATACAGGGTCCATTCAAGCATCCAAATCTAGTTTCTCTGCAGCTGACTGCTTGGAGATTGAACGCTTAATTCTATCCAAGCGTGGGTTCTCTGAATCAGTCATAGATACTCTGATCCAAGCTAGAAAGCCTGTCACCAGGAAAATTTACCATAAGATATGGCGGAAATATCTTTTTTGGTGTGAATCCAAGGGTTACTCGTGGAGTAAGATTAGGATTCCAAGGATATTGTCTTTTCTCCAAGAAGGATTGGAGAAAGGTTTGTCAGCTAGTTCCTTAAAGGGACAGATATCCGCTCTGTCTATCCTTTTACACAAGCGTCTGGCAGAAGTACCAGATGTTCAAGCATTTGCACAGGCTTTAGTCAGAATCAAGCCTGTCTATAGACCTGTGGCTCCTCCATGGAGTCTAAATTTAGTATTTTCAGTTCTTCAAGGGGTTCCATTTGAACCTTTACATTCCATAGATATTAAGTTATTATCTTGGAAAGTTTTGTTTTTGGTAGCTATATCTTCTGCTCGAAGAGTTTCAGAATGGTCTGCTTTGCAGTGTAATTCACCCTACCAAACCTGGTTTTCTTCCTAAAGTTGTTTCTAATAAGAATATTAACCAGGAAATCATTGTTCCTTCCCTGTGTAATCCAGCTTCTAAGAAGGAACGGCTTTTACACAATCTTGATGTGGTTTGTGCTTTGAAATTCTATTTACAAGCAACCAAGGATTTCAGACAAACATCATCTTTGTTTATTGTCTATTCCGGTAAGAGGAGAGGTCAGAAAGCGACTGCTACCTCTCTTTCCTTCTGGTTGAAAAGCATCATCCGATTGGCTTATGAGACTGCTGGGCAGCAGCCTCCTGAACGAATTACAGCTCATTCCACCAGAGCTGTGGCTTCCACATGGGCTTTCAAGAATGAGGCTTCTGTTGAACAGATTTGTAAGGCAGCGACTTGGTCTTCACTGCATACTTTTGCCAAATTTTACAAATTCGATACTTTTGATTCTTCGGAGGCTATTTTTGGGAGAAAGGTTTTGCAAGCAGTGGTGCCTTCCGTTTAGGTTACCTGTCTTGTTCCCTCCCTTCATCCGTGTCCTAAAGCTTTGGTATTGGTATCCCACAAGTAAGGATGAATCAGTGGACTGGATACACCTTACAAGAGAAAACAAAATGTATGCTTACCTGATAAATTACTTTCTCTTGCGGTGTATCCAGTCCACGGCCCGCCCTGGCAATTGAGTCAGGTTAAAATTTCTTGTTTAAACTACATTCACCACTGCACCCTATGGTTTCTCCTTTTTCTCCTAACCGTCAGTCGAATGACTGGGGGGCAGAGCCAGAGGGGGAGCTATATGGACAGCTTTGCTGTGTGCTCTCTTTGCCACTTCCTGTAGGGAATGAGAATATCCCACAAGTAAGGATGAATCCGTGGACTGGAAACACTGCAAGAGAAAGTAATTTATCAGGTAAGCATAAATTCTGTTTTTCTGTGATTTCTCATACATTTTCCAGGTTTCCCAGAAAGCTAAATATTGGTCTTCTTTATCTAGTATATCCACTGATAGACTAGCGATTTGGTAGTAATATCTAATTTTTAGGGCTGTAACTAACTAATTATTTTCATAATCGATTAATCGGCCTATTCTTTTCTCCTGTTAAGTGTGGTCAGTCCACGGGTCATCATTACTTCTGGGATATTATCTCCTCCCCTACAGGAAGTGCAAGAGGATTCACCCAGCAGAGCTGCTATATAGCTCCTCCCCTCTACGTCACCTCCAGTCATTCTCTTGCACCCAACGAATAGATAGGATGTGTGAGAGGACTGTGGTGATTTTAATTAGTTTATTACCTTCAATCAAAAGTTTGTTATTTTATAATAGCACCGGAGTGTGTTATTCATTCTCTGGTAGAATTTGAAGAAGAATCTACCTGAGTTTTTTCTATGATTTTAGCCGGAGTAGTTAAGATCATATTGCTGTTTCTCGGCCATCTGAGGAGAGGTAAACTTCAGATCAGGGGACAGCGGGCAGATTAATCTGCAAAGAGGTATGTAGCAGTTTATATATTTTCTGACATGGAATTGATGAGAAAATCCTGCCATACCGTTATAATGTAAACTCAGCCTTAAATACAGTAGATGTATCTGGTATCAGGCTGTCATGTATGTATATTTTACACTTCAGTATTCTGGGGAATGGTACTTCACTGGATTTATACTGTATGCATAGACTTAACCTAATTTGCAGGGACTTGCAATAGGTTTTTAAATAACAATTAATTTATTGAGGTTAAACGTTTTTTGCTGGCATGTAAAATAGTTTATTTCTCTGAGGTACTGGGTGAAAAAATGTTTTTGGCACTGTTTTTTCCACTTGGCAATAGTTTTGTTTAAATTTAAACAGTTTACTGATCTCTCTCACTGTTATGTGTGAGGGGGAGGGGCCATTTTTGGCGCTTTTACTACGCATCAAAAAACTCAGTCAGAGGTTCATTTTCTTCCTGCATGATCCGGTTCATCTCTACAGAACTCAGGGATCTTCAAAGCTTGTTTTGAGGGAGGTAATCATTCACAGCAGAGCTGTGAAGATTGTAGTTGACTGTGATAAAAAACGTTTATTTGTGTATTTTTTCTGCTGTCAGGGTTAGTTATCCTTTGCTAATGGGAACAATCCTTTGCTAAAATTGTATATTTCTTACAAAGATTTGATGCTATAATTTATTTATTTCAACTGTCATAATTTTTTCTGTGCTTCTTATAGGCACAGTTCGTTTTCATATTATTGTAAATTACTTGAAAAAGCATTTCCAAGTTGCTAGTTAATTGCTAGTGTGTTAAACATGTCTGATTCAGAGGAAGATACATGTGCTATATGTGCTAATGCCAAAGTGGAGCCCAATAGAAATTTATGTACTAACTGTATTGATGCTATTTTAAATAAAAGTCAATCTGTACAAATTGAATATATTTCACCAGACAACGAGGGGAGAGTTATGCCGACTAACTCGCCTCACGTGTCAGTACCTGCATCTCCCGCTCGGGAGGTGCGTGATATTGTAGCGCCGAGTACATCTGGGCGGCCATTACAAATCACATTACAGGATATGGCTACTGTTATGACTGAAGTTTTGGCTAAATTACCAGAACTGAGAGGTAAGCGTGATCACTCTGGGGTGAGAACAGAGTGCGCTGATAATATTAGGGCCATGTCAGACACTGCGTCACAGGTGGCAGAACATGAGGACGGAGAACTTCATTCTGTGGGTGACGGTTCTGATCCAAACAGACTGGATTCAGATATTTCAAATTTTAAATTTAAGCTGGAAAACCTCCGTGTATTACTAGGGGAGGTATTAGCGGCTCTGAATGATTGTAAAACAGTTGCAATACCAGAGAAAATGTGTAGGTTGGATAGATATTTTGCGGTACCGGCGAGTACTGATGTTTTTCCTATACCTAAGAGACTTACTGAAATTGTTACTAAGGAGTGGGATAGACCCGGTGTGCCGTTCTCACCCCCTCCGATATTTAGAAAAATGTTTCCAATAGACGCCACCACACGGGACTTATGGCAGACGGTCCCTAAGGTGGAGGGAGCAGTTTCTACTTTAGCTAAGTGTACCACTATCCCGGTGGAGGATAGCTGTGCTTTTTCAGATCCAATGGATAAAAAATTAGAGGGTTACCTTAAGAAAATGTTTGTTCAACAAGGTTTTATATTGCAACCTCTTGCATGTATTGCGCCTGTCACGGCTGCAGCAGCATTTTGGTTTGAGTCTCTGGAAGAGACACTTGAATCATCTACACTAGATGAGATTACACACAAACTTAAAGCCCTTAAGTTAGCTAACTCATTTATTTCAGATGCCGTAGTACATTTAACTAAACTTACGGCTAAGAATTCCGGATTCGCCATTCAGGCACGCAGAGCACTGTGGCTAAAATCCTGGTCAGCTGATGTTACTTCTAAATCTAAATTGCTTAATATACCTTTCAAAGGGCAGACCTTATTCGGGCCCGGGTTGAAAGAGATTATCGCTGACATTACAGGAGGTAAAGGCCATGCCCTGCCTCAGGACAAAGCCAAAGCTAAGGCTAGACAGTCTAATTTTCGTTCCTTTCGTAATTTCAAAGCAGGAGCAGCATCAACTTCCTCTGCACCAAAACAGGAAGGAGCTGTTGCTCGCTACAGACAAGGCTGGAAACCTAACCAGTCCTGGAACAAGGGCAAGCAGGCCAGGAAACCTGCTGCTGCCCCTAAGACAGCATGAATCGAGGGCCCCCGATCCGGGACCGGATCTAGTGGGGGCAGACTTTCTCTCTTCGCCCAGGCTTGGGCAAGAGATGTTCAGGATCCCTGGGCGTTAGAGATCATATCTCAGGGATACCTTCTGGACTTCAAATCCTCTCCCCCAAGAGGGAGATTTCATCTGTCAAGGTTGTCAACAAACCAAACAAAGAAGGAAGCGTTTCTACACTGCGTACAAGATCTTTTATTAATGGGAGTGATCCATCCAGTTCCGCGGTCGGAACAAGGACAAGGGTTTTACTCAAATCTGTTTGTAGTTCCCAAGAAAGAGGGAACTTTCAGGCCAATCTTGGATTTAAAGATCCTAAACAAATTCCTAAGAGTTCCATCGTTCAAGATGGAAACTATTCGAACAATTTTGCCCATGATCCAAGAGGGTCAGTACATGACCACAGTGGATTTAAAGGATGCTTACCTTCACATACCGATTCACAGAAATCATTACCGGTATCTAAGGTTTGCCTTTCTAGACAGGCATTACCAGTTTGTAGCTCTTCCATTCGGATTGGCTACGGCTCCAAGAATCTTCACAAAGGTTCTGGGTACTCTTCTGGCGGTACTAAGACCGCGAGGAATTTCGGTAGCTCCGTACCTAGACGACATTCTGATACAAGCTTCAAGCTTTCAAACTGCCAAGTCTCATACAGAGTTAGTACTGGCATTTCTAAGGTCGCATGGATGGAAGGTGAACGAAAAGAAGAGTTCTCTCTTTCCACTCACAAGAGTTCCCTTCTTGGGGACTCTGATAGATTCTGTAGAAATGAAGATTTACCTGACAGAAGACAGGTTAACAAAGCTTCAAAATGCATGCCGGGTCCTTCATTCCATTCAACACCCGTCAGTAGCTCAATGCATGGAGGTGATCGGATTAATGGTAGCGGCAATGGACATAGTCCCCTTTGCACGCCTACATCTCAGACCGCTGCAATTGTGCATGCTAAGTCAGTGGAATGGGGATTACTCAGATTTGTCCCCCACTCTGAATCTGAATCAAGAGACCAGAAATTCTCTTCTATGGTGGCTTTATCGGCCACATCTGTCCAGGGGGATGCCATTCAGCAGGCCAAACTGGACAATTGTAACAACAGACGCCAGCCTACTAGGTTGGGGCGCTGTCTGGAATTCTCTGAAGGCTCAGGGACTATGGAATCAGGAGGAGAGTCTCCTTCCAATAAACATTCTGGAATTGAGAGCAGTTCTCAATGCCCTTCTGGCTTGGCCCCAGTTAACAACTCGGGGGTTCATCAGGTTTCAGTCGGACAACATCACGACTGTAGCTTACATCAACCATCAGGGAGGGACAAGAAGCTCCCTAGCAATGATGGAAGTATCAAAGATAATTCGCTGGGCAGAGTCTCACTCTTGCCACCTGTCTGCAATCCACATCCCGGGAGTGGAGAACTGGGAAGCGGATTTCTTAAGTCGTCAGACTTTTCATCCGGGGGAGTGGGAACTTCATCCGGAGGTCTTTGCCCAAATACTTCGACGTTGGGGCAAACCAGAGATAGATCTCATGGCGTCTCGTCAGAACGCCAAGCTTCCTCGCTACGGGTCCAGATCCAGGGATCCGGGAGCGGTTCTGATAGATGCTCTGACAGCACCTTGGACCTTCAAGATGGCTTATGTGTTTCCACCCTTCCCGATGCTTCCTCGATTGATTGCCAGAATCAAACAGGAGAGAGCATCAGTGATTCTAATAGCACCTGCATGGCCACGCAGGACTTGGTATGCAGATCTAGTGGACATGTCATCCTGTACACCTTGGTCTCTACCTCTGAAACAGGACCTTCTGATCCAGGGTCCATTCAAACATCAAAATCTAACTTCTCTGAAGCTGACTGCTTGGAGATTGAACGCTTGATTTTATCAAAACGTGGGTTTTCTGAGCCAGTTATTGATACCTTAATACAGGCTAGGAAGCCTGTTACCAGAAGGATTTACCATAAAATATGGCGTAAATACTTATATTGGTGCGAATCCAAGAGTTACTCATGGAGTAAGGTTAGGATTCCAAGGATATTGTCTTTTCTACAAGAAGGTTTAGAAAAGGGTTTATCCGCTAGTTCCTTAAAGGGACAGATTTCAGCTCTGTCCATTCTTTTACACAAACGTCTGTCAGAAGTTCCAGATGTTCAAGCTTTTTGTCAGGCTTTAGCTAGGATCAAGCCTGTGTTTAAAACTGTTGCTCCGCCATGGAGTTTGAACTTAGTTCTTAATGTTTTACAGGGTGTTCCGTTTGAACCCCTTCATTCCTTTGATATCAAGTTGTTATCTTGGAAAGTTCTGTTTTTAATGGCTATTTCCTCGGCTCGAAGAGTCTCTGAGTTATCTGCCTTACATTGTGATTCTCCTTATCTGATTTTTCATTCAGACAAGGTAGTTCTGCGTACTAAACCTGGGTTCCTACCTAAGGTGGTCACTAACAGGAATATCAATCAAGAGATTGTTGTTCCATCTTTGTGTCCTAATCCTTCCTCGAAGAAGGAACGTCTGCTACACAATCTAGATGTAGTCCGTGCCCTGAAATTTTATCTACAGGCAACTAAGGATTTTCCTCAAACGTCTTCCCTGTTTATCGTTTATTCTGGCCAGAGGAGAGGTCAAAAAGCTTCGGCTACCCCTCTCTCTTTTTGGCTTCGTAGCATAATACGATTAGCCTATGAGACTGCTGGACAGCAGCCTCCTGAAAGAATTACAGCTCATTCTACTAGAGCTGTGGCTTCCACTTGGGCCTTTAAGAATGAGGCTTCTGTTGAACAGATTTGGAAGGCTGCAACTTGGTCTTCTCTTCATACTTTTTCCAAATTTTACAAATTTGACACTTTTGCTTCTTCGGAGGCTGTTTTTGGGAGAAAGGTTCTTCAGGCAGTGGTTCCCTCCGTATAAAGAGCCTGCCTGTCCCTCCCGTCATCCGTGTACTTTTGCTTTGGTATTGGTATCCCAGAAGTAATGATGACCCGTGGACTGACCACACTTAACAGGAGAAAACAAAATTTATGCTTACCTGATAAATTCATTTCTCCTGTAGTGTGGTCAGTCCACGGCCCGCCCTGTTTTTTATGGCAGGCTAAAAAATTTTTTTGGATTATACTCCAGTCACCACTACACCCTTGGGCTTCTCCTTTCTCGTTGGTCCTTTGGTCGAATGACTGGAGGTGACGTAGAGGGGAGGAGCTATATAGCAGCTCTGCTGGGTGAATCCTCTTGCACTTCCTGTAGGGGAGGAGATAATATCCCAGAAGTAATGATGACCCGTGGACTGACCACACTACAGGAGAAATGAATTTATCAGGTAAGCATAAATTTTGTTTCTTCTGTTAAGTGTGATCAGTCCACGGGTCATCATTACTTCTGGGATATTACTCCTCCCCAACAGGAAGTGCAAGAGGATTCACCCAGCAGAGCTGCATACAGCTCCTCCCCTCTACGTCACTCCCAGTCATTCTCTTGCACCCAACGACTAGATAGGATGTGTGAGAGGACTATGGTGATTATACTTAGTTTTATATCTTCAATCAAAAGTTTGTTATTTTAAAATTGCACCGGAGTGTGTTATTACCTCTCTGGCAGAGTTTGAAGAAGAATCTACCAGAGTTTTGCTATGATTTTAGCCGGAGTAGTTAAGATCATATTGCTGTTCTCGGCCATCTGAGGAGTGAGGTAAACTTCAGATCAGGGGACAGCGGGCAGATGAATCTGCATAGAGGTATGTAGCAGTTTTTATTTTCTGACAATGGAATTGATGAGAAAATCCTGCCATACCGATATAATGTCATGTATGTATACTTTACACTTCAGTATTCTGGGGAATGGTACTTCACTAGAATTACACTGTAAGAAATACATAAAGCTGTTTAATAACTAGAGATTATGTTTAACGTTTTTGCTGGAATGTAAAATCGTTTTCATTTGCTGAGGTACTGTGTGAATAAATGTTTGGGCACTATTTTTCCACTTGGCAGTTGCTTAATCTGTTTTTCTGACAGTTTCTGTTCTCCCTCACTGCTGTGTGTGAGGGGGAAGGGCCGTTTTTTGGCGCTTTTACTATGCATCAAATATTTCAGTCAGCAACTCATTGTATTCCCTGCATGATCCGGTTCATCTCTACAGAGCTCAGGGGTCTTCAAAACTTATTTTGAGGGAGGTAATTTCTCTCAGCAGAGCTGTGAGAATTATAGTTTGACTGAGATAAAAAACGTTTATTCTGTAATTTGTTTCCTGCTTTCAGAATTTGTTATCTTTGCTAATGGGATTAAACCTTTGCTAAAGTTGTGTTGTTTACAAGGATTGAGGCTATAACTGTTTCAATTTATTAATTTTCAACTGTCATAGATCTTCTGTGCTTCTTAAAGGCACAGTACATTTTAATATTATTCTAATTGAATTGTATTTCCAAGTTGCAAGTTTATTTGCTAGTGTGTTGAACATGTCTGATTCAGAGGATGATACCTGTGTCATTTGTTGCAATGCCAAAGTGGAGCCCAATAGAAATTTATGTACTAACTGTATTGATGCTACTTTAAATAAAAGTCAATCTGTACAAATTGAACAAATTTCACCAAACAACGAGGGGAGAGTTATGCCGACTAACTCGCCTCACGTGTCAGTACCTACATCTCCCGCTCAGAGGGAGGTGCGTGATATTGTAGCGCCGAGTACATCTGGGCGGCCATTACAAATCACATTACAGGATATGGCTACTGTTATGACTGAGGTTTTGGCTAAATTACCAGAACTAAGAGGTAAGCGTGATCACTCTGGGGTGAGAACAGAGTGCGCTGATAATATTAGGGCCATGTCAGACACTGCGTCACAGGTGGCAGAACATGAGGACGGAGAACTTCATTCTGTGGGTGACGGTTCTGATCCAAACAGACTGGATTCAGATATTTCAAATTTTAAATTTAAACTGGAAAACCTCCGTGTATTACTAGGGGAGGTGTTAGCGGCTCTGAATGATTGTAACACAGTTGCAATACCAGAGAAAATGTGTAGGTTGGATAAATATTTTGCGGTACCGACGAGTACTGAGGTTTTTCCTATACCTAAGAGACTTACTGAAATTGTTACTAAGGAGTGGGATAGACCCGGTGTGCCGTTCTCACCCCCTCCGATATTTAGAAAAATGTTTCCAATAGACACCACCACAAGGGACTTATGGCAAACGGTCCCTAAGGTGGAGGGAGCAGTTTCTACCTTAGCTAAGCGTACCACTATCCCGGTGGAGGATAGCTGTGCTTTTTCAGATCCAATGGATAAAAAGTTAGAGGGTTACCTTAAGAAAATGTTTGTTCAACAAGGTTTTATATTGCAACCCCTTGCATGCATTGCGCCGATCACGGCTGCAGCGGCATTCTGGATTGAGTCTCTGGAAGAGAACATTGGTTCAGCTACTCTGGACGACATTACGGACAGGCTTAGAGTCCTTAAACTAGCTAATTCATTCATTTCGGAGGCCGTAGTACATCTTACTAAACTTACGGCGAAGAATTCAGGATTCGCCATTCAGGCACGCAGGGCGCTGTGGCTAAAATCCTGGTCAGCTGATGTTACTTCTAAGTCTAAATTGCTTAATATACCTTTCAAAGGGCAGACCTTATTCGGGCCCGGGTTGAAAGAGATTATCGCTGACATTACAGGAGGTAAAGGCCATGCCCTGCCTCAGGACAAAGCCAAAGCCAAGACTAGACAGTCTAATTTTCGTTCCTTTCGTAATTTCAAAGCAGGAGCAGCATCAACTTCCTCTGCACCAAAACAGGAAGGAGCTGTTGCTCGCTACAGACAAGGCTGGAAACCTAACCAGTCCTGGAACAAGGGCAAGCAGACTAGGAAACCTGCTGCTGCCCCTAAAACAGCATGAATTAAGGGCCCCCGATCCGGGATCGGATCTAGTGGGGGGCAGACTTTCTCTCTTCGCCCAGGCTTGGGCAAGAGATGTTCAGGATCCCTGGGCGCTAGAGATAATATCTCAGGGATACCTTCTGGACTTCAAATACTCTCCTCCAAGAGAGAGATTTCATCTGTCAAGATTGTCAACAATCCAGACAAAGAAAGAGGCGTTTCTACGCTGCGTACAAGAGCTCTTGTTAATGGGAGTAATCCATCCAGTTCCACGATCGGAACAGGGACAGGGGTTTTATTCAAATCTGTTTGTGGTTCCCAAAAAAGAGGGAACTTTCAGACCAATCCTGGACTTAAAGATCCTAAACAAATTCCTAAGAGTTCCATCGTTCAAGATGGAGACTATTCGGGCAATTTTACCTATGATCCAAGAGGGTCAATACATGACCACTGTAGATTTAAAAGATGCTTACCTTCACATACCGATTCACAAAGATCATTATCGGTACCTAAGGTTTGCCTTCCTAGACAGGCATTACCAGTTTGTGGCTCTTCCATTCGGATTGGCTACAGCTCCAAGAATCTTCACAAAGGTTCTGGGTGCTCTTCTGGCGGTACTAAGACCGCGGGGAATCTCGGTAGCTCCATACCTAGACGACATTCTGATACAAGCTTCAAGCTTTCAAACTGCCAAGTCTCATACAGAGTTAGTGCTGGCATTTCTAAGGTCACATGGATGGAAGGTGAACGAAAAGAAAAGTTCACTCGTTCCACTCACAAGAGTTCCCTTCCTGGGGACTCTTATAGATTCTGTAGAAATGAAGATTTACCTGACAGAGGACAGGCTAACAAGACTTCAAAGTGCTTGCCGCACCCTTCATTCCATTCAACACCCGTCAGTGGCTCAATGCATGGAGGTAATCGGCTTAATGGTAGCGGCAATGGACATAGTACCCTTTGCACGCTTACACCTCAGACCACTGCAACTGTGCATGCTAAGTCAGTGGAATGGGGATTACTCAGACTTATCCCCTTCTCTGAATCTGGATCAAGAGACCAGAAATTCTCTTCTATGGTGGCTTTCTCGACCACATCTGTCCAGGGGGATGCCATTCAGCAGACCAGACTGGACAATTGTAACAACAGACGCCAGCCTTCTAGGTTGGGGTGCCGTCTGGAATTCTCTGAAGGCTCAGGGACAATGGAGTCAGGAGGAGAGTCTCCTGCCAATAAACATTCTGGAATTGAGAGCAGTTCTCAATGCCCTCCTGGCTTGGCCCCAGTTGACAACTCGGGGGTTCATCAGGTTTCAGTCGGACAACATCACGACTGTAGCTTACATCAACCATCAGGGAGGGACAAGAAGCTCCCTAGCTATGATGGAAGTATCAAAGATAATTTGCTGGGCAGAGTCTCACTCTTGCCACCTGTCAGCAATCCACATCCCGGGAGTGGAGAACTGGGAGGCGGATTTCTTAAGTCGTCAGACTTTTCATCCGGGGGAGTGGGAACTTCATCCGGAGGTCTTTGCCCAAATACTTCGACGTTGGGGCAAACCAGAGATAGATCTCATGGCGTCTCGACAGAACGCCAAGCTTCCTCGTTACGGGTCCAGATCTAGGGATCCAGGAGCAGTCCTGATAGATGCTCTGACAGCACCTTGGGACTTCAGGATGGCTTACGTGTTTCCACCCTTCCCGTTGCTTCCTCGATTGATTGCCAGAATCAAACAAGAGAGAGCATCAGTGATTCTAATAGCACCTGTGTGGCCACGCAGGACTTGGTATGCAGACCTGGTGGACATGTCATCCTGTCCACCTTGGTCTCTACCTCTGAAACAGGACCTTCTGATACAGGGTCCCTTCAAACATCAAAATCTAACTTCTCTGAAGCTGACTGCTTGGAAATTGAACGCTTGATTTTATCAAGACGTGGATTTTCTGAGTCAGTTATTGATACCTTAATACAGGCTAGGAAACCTGTTACCAGAAAGATTTACCATAAGATATGGCGTAAATACCTATATTGGTGTGAATCCAAAGGTTACTCTTGGAGTAAGGTTAGGATTCCTAGGATATTGTCTTTTCTACAAGAAGGTTTAGAAAAGGGTTTATCTGCTAGTTCATTAAAGGGACAGATCTCAGCTCTGTCCATTCTGTTACACAAACGTCTGTCAGAAGTTCCTGACGTCCAGGCTTTTTGTCAGGCTTTGGCCAGAATTAAGCCTGTGTTTAAAACTGTTGCTCCACCATGGAGTTTAAACCTTGTTCTTAATGTTTTACAGGGCGTTCCGTTTGAACCCCTTCATTCCATTGATATAAAGTTGTTATCTTGGAAAGTTCTATTTTTAATGGCTATTTCCTCGGCTCGAAGAGTCTCTGAATTATCAGCCTTACATTGTGATTCTCCTTATTTGATTTTTCATTCGGATAAGGTAGTCCTGCGTACTAAACCTGGGTTCTTACCTAAGGTAGTTACTAACAGGAATATCAATCAAGAGATTGTTGTTCCTTCTTTATGCCCAAATCCTTCTTCAAAGAAGGAACGTCTACTGCACAACCTGGATGTAGTCCGTGCTCTAAAGTTTTACTTACAGGCAACTAAGGAATTTCGACAAACGTCTTCTCTGTTTGTCATTTACTCTGGGCAGAGGAGAGGTCAAAAAGCTTCCGCTACCTCTCTTTCTTTTTGGCTTCGTAGCATAATTCGTTTAGCTTATGAGACTGCTGGACAGCAGCCTCCTGAAAGAATTACAGCTCATTCTACTAGAGCTGTGGCTTCCACTTGGGCCTTCAAGAATGAGGCCTCTGTTGAACAGATTTGCAAGGCTGCAACTTGGTCTTCGCTTCATACTTTTTCCAAATTTTACAAATTTGACACTTTTGCTTCATCGGAGGCTATTTTTGGGAGAAAGGTTCTTCAGGCAGTGGTTCCTTCTGTATAAAGAGCCTGCCTATCCCTCCCGTCATCCGTGTACTTTTGCTTTGGTATTGGTATCCCAGAAGTAATGATGACCCGTGGACTGATCACACTTAACAGAAGAAAACATAATTTATGCTTACCTGATAAATTCCTTTCTTCTGTAGTGTGATCAGTCCACGGCCCGCCCTGTTTTTAAGGCAGGTAAATATTTTTTAATTTATACTCCAGTCACCACTTCACCCTTGGCTTTTCCTTTCTCGTTGGTCCTTGGTCGAATGACTGGGAGTGACGTAGAGGGGAGGAGCTGTATGCAGCTCTGCTGGGTGAATCCTCTTGCACTTCCTGTTGGGGAGGAGTAATATCCCAGAAGTAATGATGACCCGTGGACTGATCACACTACAGAAGAAAGGAATTTATCAGGTAAGCATAAATTATGTTTTTTTCGACTAATCGGATAAAAAATATTTTTTTTCCTATATTTAAAGTTAGATCCACATACTGAGTGTTATAAATATAAACTTCAGACTAAAACGTTACAACTTTACATTAACACAACTGTTGGCCAAATTTTTAAGCAGCAGAACAAATTTTTATAATTAAGCAAAACAAAACCACAAACTGTTTGAAAATAGGTAGAAGTATAAAGAGGTAGACTATCACTGTTTATAACATTCTGTTATTCATTCTTTCAGAAACTTTGCATTGAAATGCAAAAATGTCAACATGTCCACACGCACCTGGCTGAGGTGGACTCTCTTTTTTTGCAAGCTATTTTGCCTGCAGCAGAGAAGAGGCACTCGGATGGTGTTGAGGTGCCTGAGATGCATAAGTAGGGTTTTACCAATTTCCCCAAGGTGGGCTATTTATCTTTGTTAGCTCTCACCAATGCAAGGGGCCTCTTAACAATGTAAGCCTGGACTTCATTCTAACATAAAAATATCTTGAATATCTATATGCAATGGTAAACAACCAGCTATAAGGTTAGGGGGGGAAAATATCTAGTCTTCTCTTAAAATAACAGATATATACTTACAGAGGTCGAATTTGGTACATATTCCAATTAATTTAAAATATAAAAAAGCAAAAAAAAGGCAAAAGGGCTAATGACTATGAGGCCTACTTATCAAGACGTCAACTGTGCTACATTCGATGGCACTAATACGCTCACCTGACATCGCCTAACATTGCGGCCGCAGTCCTGAATACACTCTCCATATTTAACAAAAAAGCTGTCAAAAAGCTGCGCACCAAGTACGGGGCGATGAGCAGCGGACTGTTGTTAACTAACAGTCATCGATCTCGCTGCTATTCGGCTTTCTTCTGTTAAGTGTGATCAGTCCACGGGTCATCATTACTTGTGGGATATTAACTGCTCCCCTACAGGAAGTGCAAGAGGATTCACCCAGCAGAGTTGCTACATAGCTCCTCCCCTCTACGTCACCTCCAGTCATTCTCTTGCACCCAACGACTAGATAGGATGTGTGAGAGGACTATGGTGATATATTTAGTTTTTATATCTTCAATCAAAAGTTTGTTGTTTTATAATAGCACCGGAGTGTGTTATTCCTTCTCTGGTAGAATTTGAAGAAGAATCTACCTGAGTTTTTTTCTATGATTTTAGCCGGAGTAGTTAAGATCATATTGCTGTTTCTCGGCCATCTGAGGAGAGGCAAACTTCAGATCAGGGGACAGCAGGCAGATTAATCTGCAAAGAGGTATGTAGCAGCTTATTATTTTCTGACATGGAATTGATGAGAAAATCCTGCCATACCGTTATAATGTAAACCCAGCCTTGAATGCAGTAGATGTAGCTGATATCAGGCTGTCATGTATGTATATTTTATACTTCTCTGGTTTTTAGACTGTATACATAGACTTAACCTAATTTGCAGGGACTTGCAATAGGTTTTAAATGACAATTAATTATTGAGGTAAAACGTTTTTTTGCTGGCATGTAAAAACGTTTTTTTCTCTGAGGTACTGGGTGAAAAAATGTTTTGGGCACTATTTTTCCACTTGGCAATAGTTTTGATTTAAATTAGAGCAGTTCACTGATCCCTCTCACTGTTATGTGTGTGGGGGAGGGGCCATTTTGGTGCTTTCACTATGCATCAGAAAAAACTCAGTCAGAGATTCATTTTCTTCCTGCATGATCCGGTTCATCTCTACAGAGTTCAGGGATCTCAAGAGTCTTTTTTGAGGGAAGTAATCATTACAGCAGAGCTGTGCTGATTGTATTGACTGTGATAAAAAAAAAAAAAAAAAAAAAACGTTTATTTGTGTATTTTTTTTCTGCTGCCTGGGTTAGTTATCATTTGCTGAGGGGAACAATCCTTTGCTAAAACTGTATATTCTGACAAAGATTGATGCTATAACTTAATTATTTTAACTGTTATAATATTTTTCTGTGCTTCTTAAAGGCACAGTTCGTTTTCATATTATTTGTAAATTACTTTGTAAAGTATTTCCAAGTTGCTGTTTATTTGCTAGTGTGTTAAACATGTCTGATTCAGAGGAATATCTCTGTGCTATATGTGTTAATGCCAAAGTGGAGCCCAATAGAAATTTATGTACTAAATGTATTGATGCTATTTTAAAAAACAGTCAATCTGTACAAATTGAACATATTTCACCAAACAACGAGGGGAGAGTTATGCCGACTAACTCGCCTCACGTGTCAGTACCTGCATCTCCCGCTCAGGAGGTGCGTGATATTGTAGCGCCGAGTACATCTGGGCGGCCATTACAAATCACATTACAAGATATGGCTACTGTTATGACTGAAGTTTTGGCTAAACTACCAGAACTAAGAGGTAAACGTGATCACTCTGGGGTGAGAACAGAGTGCGCTGATAATGCAAGGGCCATGTCTGATACTGCGTCACAGTTTGCAGAACGTGAAGACGGAGAGCTTCATTCTGTGGGTGACGGTTCTGATCCAAATAAACTGGACTCAGACATTTCAAATTTTAAATTTAAGCTTGAGAACCTCCGTGTGTTACTAGGGGAGGTATTAGCGGCTCTGAATGATTGTAACACAGTTGCAATCCCAGAAAAAATGTGTAGGTTGGATAAATATTTTGCGGTACCGACGAGTACTGACGTTTTTCCTATACCTAAGAGACTTACTGACATTGTTACTAAGGAGTGGGATAGACCCGGTGTGCCTTTCTCACCCCCTCCTATATTTAGAAAAATGTTTCCAATAGACGCCGCCACACGGGATTTATGGCAAATGGTCCCTAAGGTGGAGGGAGCAGTTTCTACTTTAGCTAAGCGTACCACTATCCCAGTGGAGGATAGCTGTGCTTTTTCAGATCCAATGGATAAAAAATTAGAGGGTTACCTTAAGAAAATGTTTGTTCAACAAGGATTTATATTGCAACCTCTTGCATGTATTGCGCCTGTCACGGCTGCAGCAGCATTTTGGTTTGAGTCTCTGGAAGAGACACTTCAATCATCCACACTAGATGACATCACACACAAACTTAAATTCCTTAAGTTAGCTAATTCATTTATTTCAGATGCCGTAGTACATTTAACTAAACTTGCGGCTAAAAATTCAGGATTCGCCATTCAGGCACGCAGAGCTCTGTGGCTGAAATCCTGGTCAGCTGATGTTACGTCTAAATCTAAATTGCTTAATATTCCTTTCAAAGGGCAGACCTTATTCGGGCCCGGCTTGAAAGAGATTATTGCTGACATTACAGGAGGTAAAGGTCATGCCCTGCCTCAGGACAAGGCCAAAGCCAAGGCTAGACAGTCCAATTTTCGTTCCTTTCGTAATTTCAAAGCAGGAGCAGCATCAACTTCCTCTGCACCAAAACAGGAAGGAGCTGTTGCTCGCTACAGACAAGGCTGGAAACCTAACCAGTCCTGGAACAGGGGCAAACAGGCCAGAAAACCTGCTGCTGCCCCTAAGACAGCATGAATTGAGGGCCCCCGATCCGGGACCGGATCTAGTGGGGGGCAGACTTTCCCTCTTCGCCCAGGCTTGGGCAAGAGATGTTCAGGATCCCTGGGCGTTAGAGATCATATCTCAGGGATACCTTCTGGACTTCAAATCCTCTCCCCCAAGAGGGAGATTTCATCTGTCAAGGTTGTCAACAAACCTAACAAAGAAGGAAGCGTTTCTACGCTGCGTACAAGATCTTTTATTAATGGGAGTGATCCATCCAGTTCCGCGGTTGGAACAAGGACAAGGGTTTTACTCAAATCTGTTTGTAGTTCCCAAAAAAGAGGGAACCTTCAGGCCAATCTTGGATTTAAAGATCCTAAACAAATTCCTAAGAGTTCCATCGTTCAAGATGGAAACTATTCGAACAATTTTGCCCATGATCCAAGAGGGTCAGTACATGACCACAGTGGATTTAAAGGATGCTTACCTTCACATACCGATTCATAGAAGTCATTACCGGTATCTAAGGTTTGCCTTTTTAGACAGGCATTACCAGTTTGTAGCTCTTCCATTCGGACTGGCTACGGCTCCAAGAATCTTCACAAAGGTTCTGGGCACTCTTCTGGCGGTACTAAGACCGCGAGGAATTTCAGTAGCTCCGTACTTAGACGACATACTGATACAAGCTTCAAGCTTTCAAACTGCCAAATCTCATACAGAGATAGTACTGGCATTTCTAAGGTCGCATGGATGGAAAGTGAAAGAAGAGAAAAGTTCTCTCTTTCCACTCACAAGAGATCCCTTCCTGGGGACTCTGATAGATTCTGTAGAAATGAAGATTTACCTGACAGAGGACAGGTTAACAAAACTTCAAAATGCATGCCGTGTCCTTCATTCCATTCAACACTCTAAATCTGAATCAAGAGACCAGAAATTCTCTTCTATGGTGGCTTTATCGGCCACATCTGTCCAGGGGAATGCCATTCAGCAGGCCAGACTGGTCAATTGTAACAACAGACGCCAGCCTACTAGGTTGGGGCGCTGTCTGGAATTCTCTGAAGGCTCAGGGACTATGGAATCAGGAGGAGAGTCTTCTTCCAATAAACATTCTTAAGTCGTCAGACTTTTCATCCGGGGGAGTGGGAACTTCATCCAGAGGTCTTTGCCCAAATACTTCGACGTTGGGGCAAACCAGAGATAGATCTCATGGCGTCTCGACAGAACGCCAAGCTTCCGCGCTACGGGTCCAGATCCAGGGATCCGGGAGCGGTCCTGATAGATGCCTTGACAGCACCATGGACCTTCAGGATGGCTTATGTGTTTCCACCTTTCCCGATGCTTCCTCGATTGATTGCCAGAATCAAACAGGAGAAAGCATCAGTGATTCTAATAGCGCCTGCATGGCCACGCAGGACTTGGTATGCAGATCTGGTGGACATGTCATTCTGTCCACCTTGGTCGTTACCTCTGAAACAGGACCTTCTGATTCAGGGTCCTTTCAAACATCAAAATCTAACTTCTCTGAAGCTGACTGCTTGGAAATTGAACGCTTGATCTTATCAAAGCGTGGTTTTTCTGAGTCAGTTATTGATACCTTAATACAGGCTAGGAAGCCTGTTACCAGAAAGATTTACCATAAAATATGGCGTAAATACCTATATTGGTGCGAATCCAAAGGTTACTCTTGGAGTAAGGTTAGGATTCCTAGGATATTGTCTTTTCTACAAGAAGGTTTAGAAAAGGGGTTATCCGCTAGTTCCTTAAAGGGACAGATCTCAGCTCTGTCCATTCTGTTACACAAGCGTCTGTCAGAAGTTCCAGACGTTCAGGCTTTTTGTCAGGCTTTGGCCAGGATTAAACCTGTGTTTAAAGCTGTGGCTCCACCATGGAGTTTAAACCTTGTTCTTAACGTTTTACAGGGTGTTCCGTTTGAACCCCTTCATTCCATTGATATAAAGTTGTTATCTTGGAAAGTTCTATTTTTAATGGCTATTTCCTCGGCTCGAAGAGTCTCTGAGTTATCAGCCTTACATTGTGATTCTCCTTATTTGATTTTTCACTCGGATAAGGTAGTTCTGCGTACTAAACCTGGGTTCTTACCTAAGGTAGTCACTAACAGGAATATCAATCAGGTGATTGTTGTTCCATCCTTGTGCCCAAATCCTTCTTCGAGGAAGGAACGTCTTTTGCACAATCTGGATGTAGTTCGTGCCCTTAAATTTTATTTACAGGCAACTAAAGATTTTCGACAAACGTCTTCCCTGTTTGTCGTTTACTCTGGTCAGAGGAGAGGTCAAAAAGCTTCTGCTACCTCTCTCTCTTTTTGGCTTCGTAGCATAATTCGTTTAGCTTATGAGACTGCTGGACAGCAGCCTCCTGAAAGAATTACAGCTCATTCCACTAGAGCTGTGGCTTCCACTTGGGCCTTTAAGAATGAGGCCTCTGTTGAACAGATTTGCAAGGCTGCAACTTGGTCTTCGCTTCATACTTTTTCCAAATTTTACAAATTTGACACTTTTGCTTCCTCGGAGGCTATTTTTGGGAGAAAGGTTCTTCAGGCAGTGGTTCCTTCTGTATAAAGAGCCTGCCTATCCCTCCCGTCATCCGTGTACTTTTGCTTTGGTATTGGTATCCCACAAGTAATGATGACCCGTGGACTGATCACACTTAACAGAAGAAAACATAATTTATGCTTACCTGATAAATTCCTTTCTTCTGTAGTGTGATCAGTCCACGGCCCGCCCTGTTTTTTAAGGCAGGTAAATATTTTTTAAATTATACTCCAGTCACCACTACACCCTTGGCTTCTCCTTTCTCGTTGGTCCTTGGTCGAATGACTGGAGGTGACGTAGAGGGGAGGAGCTATGTAGCAACTCTGCTGGGTGAATCCTCTTGCACTTCCTGTAGGGGAGCAGTTAATATCCCACAAGTAATGATGACCCGTGGACTGATCACACTACAGAAGAAAGGAATTTATCAGGTAAGCATAAATTATGTTTTTTCACAGTTTTATTTGTATACTGTCACTAAACACCACCACTATACCAAACTGTTTAACCCCTATCCCGCCGCTCCCGGACCCCGACGCAACTTAATAAAGTTATTAACCCCTGTCCCGCTGCTCCCGGAGCCCACCGCCACTCTATTAAAGTTATTAACCCCTATTCCGCCGCTCCCGGAGCCCACCGCCACCTACATTATGTTATTAACCCCTAATCTGCTGCCCCCTACACCGCCGCCACCTACATTATGATATTAACGCCTATCCCGCTGCTCCCATAGCCCACCGCAACTAAATAAAGATATTAACCCCGAAACCTCCAGCCCCCCACATCGCCATAAACTAAATTAACCTATTAACCCCTAAACCTAACAACCCGCTAACTTTATATTAAATATTAACTCATCCCTATCTCATAATAAATTTAAACTTACCTTTAAAATTTAATTAAACTATATTAACCCTTTGAGTGCTAAGCTGAATTCTATATTTCTTTCATGTAATTAGCAAGAGTCCATGAACTAGTGACGTATGGGATACACATTCATACCAGGAGGGGCAAAGTTTCCCAAACCTCAAAATGCCTATAAATACACACCCTCACCACACCCACAAATCAGTTTTACAAACTTTGCCTCCCGTGGAGGTGGTGAAGTAAGTTTGTGCTAGATTCTACGTTGATATGCGCTCCACAGCAGGTTGGAGCCCGGTTTTCCTCTCAGCGTGCAGTGAATGTCAGAGGGATGTGAAGAGAGTATTGCCTATTTGAATTCAATGATCTCCTTCTACGGGGTCTATTTCATAGGTTCTCTGTTATCGGTCGTAGAGATTCATCTCTTACCTCCCTTTTCAGATCGACGATATACTCTTATATATACCATTACCTCTACTGATTCTCGTTTCAGTACTGGTTTGGCTTTCTACTACATGTAGATGAGTGTCCTGGGGTAAGTAAGTCTTATTTTTGTGACACTCTAAGCTATGGTTGGGCACTTTTATATAAAGTTCTAAATATTTGTGTTTAAACATTTATTTGCCTTGATTCAGGATGTTCAAATATTCCTTATTTCAGACAGTCAGTTTCATTATTTGGGATAATGCATTTGAATAATCAATTTTTTTCTTACCTTAAAATTTGACTTTTTTCCCTGTGGGCTGTTAGGCTCGCGGGGGCTGAAAATGCTTCATTTTATTGCGTCATTCTTGGTGTGGACTTTTTTGGCGCCAAAAATTTTTCTTTGTTATTTCCGGCGTCATACTTGTCACCGGAAGTTGCGTCATTTTTTGACGTTTTTGCACCAAAAGTGTCGGCGTTACCGGATGTGGCGTCATTTTTGGCGCCAAAAGCATTTAGGCGCCAAATAATGTGGGCGTCTTTTTTGGTGCTAAAAAATATGGGCGTCATTATTGTCTCCACATTATTTAAGTCTCATTGTTTATTGCTTCTGGTTGCTAGAAGCTTGTTCACTGGCATTTTTTCCCATTCCTGAAACTTTTGGAATTTGATCAATTTTGCTTTATATGTTGTTTTTTCTATTACATATTGCAAGACGTCCCAGATTCAGAAGATACTTCTGGAAAATCGCTGCCTGATGCTGGATCTACCAAAGTTAAGTGTATTTGCTGTAAACTTGTGGTATCTGTTCCTCCAGCTGTTGTTTGTAATGAATGCCATGACAAACTTGTTAATGCAGATAATTTTTCCTTTAGTAATGTTACATTACCTGTTGTTGTTCCATCAACATCTAATACTCAGAGTGTTCCTGTTAACATAAGAGATTTTGTTTCTAAATCCATTAAGAAGGCTATGTCTGTTATTCCTCCTTCTAGTAAACGTAAAAGGTCTTTTAAAACTTCTCATTTTTCAGATGAATTTTTAAATGAACATCATCATTCTGATTCTGATAATGATTCCTCTGGTTCAGAGGATTCTGTTTCATCAAAATTCCATATTTTTTATGCTTCGCACTTTTTTCTTATCACCCCACTTCTTGGCTATACGTTAAATTGATTTGTGGGTGTGGTGAGGGGTGTATTTATAGGCATTTTGAGGTTTGGGAAACTTTGCCCCTCCTGGTAGGAATGTATATCCCATACGTCACTAGCTCATGGACTCTTGCTAATATGAAAGAAATGAATTTATCAGGTAAGTTCTTACATAAATTATGTTTTTCATAGACACTCCCTCTGCAATTCTATATAGTCCTCTATTAGCCACTCTATCTTGAATATCTGCATCAAAATAAGCTTACCAATGTAGTTGCCCTAGACCTCTTATTGTGGAGAGGATATTTGGAGTTCTATTTATCCAAAAGGTGTACTGTAGGTGAAATTGTAGTGAAGGATTTCCAATGGTTGGGTCTGTGATCTTTACTAGACCAAAACAATTTAAACAGGGACCTATAATATATCATATTTCCTTTCTAAGATAGGGAGAGTCCAAGGCTTCATTCCTTACTGTTAGGAAATACAACACCTGGTCACCAGGAGGAGGCAAAGACACCCCAGCCAAAGGCTTAAATATCCCTCCCTCTTCCTCATTACCCCAGTCATTCTTTGCCTTTCGTCACCTTAGGAGGTTGCAGAGAAGTGTCAGAAGATTCAGAGAGTCCTGAAAAAGGCTGTCTGCCCTTCAAGATAGGACTGGAGTTTTAAGTAGTCATGCCAACCTCTCAGTGAGAGTATTGATGAAAGTTAGATTCTGGAGATGCAGGGAAAGTTTTTCTGCGAAACCATCCAGACTACTGCTAACAGCTCCTGAGCAATCAGTGTTGACGAGTTTCACTGCCTGCTTTCTCTCACTCAAGTCCATGGCATGAGCGCTGCTATAAGACTGTCACACTTGAGAGGCTGTGTTCTATTCTACAGCATGGATCCTGGAGGTAAGATTGTTTCAATTTCTTTCCTAAGATATGGTGAGTCCACAACGTCATCAATTACTAGTGGGAATCTCACTCCTGGCCAGTGGGAGGAGGCAAAGAGCACCACAGCCAAGCTGTTAAGTGTCACTCCCCTACCCACGAACCCCAGTCATTCTCTTTGCCTCTGTAAATGGAGGAGGTGAAGTTTTGGCCTCTGAAGAAAATTGGATTTCTTTTGCTACAAGCAAGATTTGGAGTATACCTGTAGTCCACATCACTCTCTTCAGTAGAGTAGTGGTGGCTTTAGAGCAGCTAGGAACTTGTAAGGTGGGCCTTGCTGCATTTTCCTAACAGTTTGCTGCCCAAGTACAGGAAGCCAGAGTAGGTTTACTCTGTTCTTTCTTTTCTTCACAGGCCTCTGTAAGGAGTTGGTGTCCTTCCACGCTTTGTGAGCTGTCCTCCTGCCGGACGGCTAGAAATGCAGGTAAGGGCCATTAGTCTTCCGAGCCTGGGAGGCTGGCACTAAAGCGTTAATTCTCTGCACAGTTTGGGACTTAAATCCTGCGTTCAGGATGATATTAGGTAGTGAGCAGGCACTTATTGTATGTGGACATAGAGAAGGTTAATCTCCTTTATCCAAAGGGGTTAATTTTATGCTGTGGCTCATGGTTTATTATGATCTCATTAGTGTGGGGCACGTTGTGTGTAGTTATCGCTTATACTGCAATATATTAAGGGCTGTCATAGTAAGGAGGCGGTTTCGTCACTTTGCCTTCCGGCCTGAAGCGCGTGCTTTACAAGTGAGGTGCAGCTTCTAATGCTGATCACGTGACCTTCCGGCTTCGCTCTAGCATATCGGAGTGGTTTTGATTTCAGCGCCATCTCTTGCAGTCCGAATCTCCCTACGATAGTTTGAGGTGCAGGTAGGCACCTCAGTAAGGACTGGGTTGTTAGAGTGCCCTGTATTATTATTTAGTTTGATAGATTAATTAGACGTTTTTGTTTATTCTCTTGTGGGGGATATTAAGCTTGCAAGTTGTGAGGCGCAGATTTATTTAAAGCAACAGCACTGCTATTAAATTATTTTTCCATTCATGGAGGACTCTGCTCCTATGGACAGGTGTCTGCTCTGCTTGGAGAACCAAATTGTGTTGCCTTTTCAATTTTGTTCCTCATGTGTAGAGAGGACTTTGAAAAATAAGACAGACTTTTTGTTTCTGAGCCAACCGTCTCTCAGGATGATGCTGTTCTTGCTATTCCACAGCTTTCTCCTCAAACGTCCCAAGCCTTAGTGGCGTCACATACTGTGCCCTGCGGTTCCTCTCTATTTCCCCGCAGAGATTGCTGTTCAGATAACCTCTGCGTTATCTGCAGCATTATCTGCCATTCCTATGCTAAGGGGAAAGCGCAAGAGGAACAATTGAGATATAGATATTAAGGATTCTGTTCCATCCTCTGCTACGCAGGTCGCCCTCTCTCATAGGTCTGATGAGGAGGATACGCCGGTAGCTTCTGAGGGTTAAATCTCAGACTCAGACAGTATAATTCCTTCATTTGATGCTGAAGTAGTATCCTTCAGATTTAAGCTTGAACTCCTTTGTGTATTGTTAAAGGAGGTTTTAGCTACTTTGGACAACTCTGACCCGCCTGTCGTCAACCCTAACAAATCAAGTAAACTTAATAAATACTTTGATTATCCTTCCTCTGTGGAAGTGTTTCCGGTTACAGACCGTGCAATGGAGATCATTGCACAGGAATGGGAGAAGCCAGGGATACCGTTTTCCCCATCTCCTATTTTTAAAAAGATGTTTCCTGTCGCTGACTCCATTAAAGATTCATGGTGTACGGTGCCTAAACTACAAGGGGCTATTTTTACTCTTTTAAGGATCCAATGGACAAGAAGATGGAAGCTTATTTGAAGAAGATTTATGTTCATCAAGGTCTCCAATGGCAACCTGCAGTTTGTATTGCCACTGTGTCTAGTGCAGCATCTTATTCGTACAATGCTTTGTCTAATTCTCTTCAAGTAGAAACTCCTTTGGAGAAGATCCAAGATAGTATTAAGGCTCTCAAATTAGCCAATTCCTTTATTTCTGATGCTACCATGCAAGTTATTAAACTGGGAGCCAAGATATCTGGCTTCGCTGTGCTAGCGCGCAGGGCCTTGTGGCTAAAATAATGGTCATTAGCTGTTACTTATAAGTCCAAGCTTTTAGTGCTCCCTTACAAGGTTAAGACCTTGTTTGGACCTGGTCTGGCAGAAATAATCTCTGACATTACTGGTGGGAAAGGGCCGTTTCTGCCACAAGACAAGAAGAATAGACCTAAAGGACGTCAAAGTAATTTTCGTTCCTTTCGTAACTTCAAGGGAAAAACTTTCTCTCCCTCTTCCAAGTAGGAACAATCCAAGTTTTCTTGGAAGCCCAATCAGTCTTGGAACAAGGGGAATCAATAAAAGAAACCCGCACCCGAGTCTAAATCAGCATGAAGGGTTTGCCCCTCGGTCCGGGACTGGATCAAGTGTGGGGCAGACTTACTCTGTTTTATCAAGCATGGGTACGAGATGTCCCAGATTCTTGGCTGTGGACATAGTGTCTCAGGGTTACAAAATAGAATTCAAGACTTTTCTCATCTCAAGATCATCTGTAAACCAGATAAAAGAGAGGCATTGTTAAATTGCGTTCGGGACCTTTCTTCCATGCGGGTGATTCCAGTTCCTGTAAATTAGAAGTGCCTGGGATTCTATTCAAATCTGTTTGTGGTTCCTTAAAAAGACTGAACTTTTCATGCTATTCTAGACCTAAAGTGTCTAAACAAGTTTCTCAGGGTACCATCCTGCAAGATGGAGACCATTCGGTCCATTCTTCCCTTGGTACAAGAAGGTCAGTTCATGACTACCATAGACCTGAAGGATGCGTATCTTCATGTTCCCATCCACATGGATCTTTACAGGTTCCTGAGATTCTCCTTTGTAGACAAACACTTTCAGTTTGTGGCTCTTCCGTTTGGCCTTGCCACAGCTCCCAGAATTTTCTCAAAGGTTCTGGGGGCTCTATTGGCAGTGGTCAGGGCTTGGGGAATTGCAGTGGCACCATACCTGGACGACATAATGGTTCAGGCGCCATCTTTTCAACAAGCAATCTCTCATACAGAGACCTTGTTGTCTTTTCTACGTTCCCATGGATGGAAAGTGAATCTGGAAAAGAGTTCCCTTGTTCCAGATACAAGGGTGGTTTTCTTAGGGACCATAATAGATTCCCTATATATGAAAATTTTTCTGACGGAGGTCAGAAAATCCAAGATTCTATCTTCTTGCCTCTCTCTGCAGTCTACTGTTCCGACATCAGTAACTCAGTGTATGGAGGTAATTGGTCTGATGGTTGCTTCCATGGTATTCATTCCCTTTGCTCGATTCCATTTGAGAGCTCTGCAGTTATGCATGCTCCAACAATGGAACGGGACCATTTGGATCTGTCTCAAAGGATAGATCTAGATCAGTTGACAAGAGACTCTCTCTTCCGTGGTGGCTATCTCAGGAGCATCTGTCTAGGGGCACATGCTTTCTGAGACCTTCCTGGGTGATTGTAACCACGGACGCCAGCCTGCTGGGTTGGGGAGCAGTCCTGTGACTTGTTAAACTGGGACTATGGACTCCAGAGGAGTCGGCTCTCCCCATAAACATCTTGGAGTTGAGTGATTTACAATGCTCTGATAGTTTGGCCTCAGTTGTCTTTTGCCCGGCTTATTGGGTTCCAGTCGGACAATATCACCTCAGTGGCTTACATCAACCACCAGGGAGGATCTCGGAGTTCCTTAGCCATGAAGGAAGTGGCTCAGATTGTTCATTGGGCGGAAACTACCAATTGCTGTCTGTTCGCCATCTATATTCCAGGTGTGGACAACTGGAAAACGGACTTCCTGAGCAGACAGACATTTTATCCCGGAGAGTGGGCACTCCATCCGTAGGTGTTCTCCAGGTTAACCTTCAATTGGGGGATTCCGGATTTGGATCTGTGTGCCAATGAATATGTACAATAGTTAGATGGATCTTGCAGGTCACTTTAGAACCTGATCTGAGTAAACAACACATTTTTAATGCCTGCAAAAAACAGCTATGCTTTTATTAAAATTGGGATCTTAGTCACACAATATGGCCATATTCTGCTTAGCCAGTCACCAACTTACAAGGTGTCCCAATGGTGACTGGTCCTAACACTACAGTACTTTGCCTTTTTGGGCTGAATCATTCCTGCTTTTTCTCTTTATAATAGAATTTGACTCATTGACTTTATATATACTACTCCATTACACTGGCATGAGTACACCTGACCTTTGGTGGGTTTCTTTAACCAATGGAAGACGGTTAGTCTCCCTTTTTATAAATACTAATCCACAAAGTAAGGTTTAGCACACCTTACAAAAAGTTTAAATGCTACATCTTTGGGAGTTCTGCCAATGAGACCAAATAGTTACACAAAACTGGGGGTATTGGCGCACTTTGTGTTTAGAAAAAGGGAGACTGACCATCTTCCATTGGTTAAAGCACCCCACCCAAGCTCAGGTGTACTCATGAAAGTGTAATTGAGTTGTATATAAAGCCACGGATTGTGTTCTCCACAGAAAAGTTTGCCTTCTGGGTTGCATGAAGTTACCAGGTGGCATTATGAAGTAGCCGGTGGGGCCAGTGTAATATTTTCTCATATTATATAATTTTCTGCTTTCCAAAGCACTAATTAATAACATAATTTAAGTGGGACAAGCGCACAGGGGATACTCCTAGTGGTGCAGTATGCTCAAACTGAATAGTATAGATGGTTAAGGGTTAATCAGAAACACACTCACCTGATTCTACCTCAAACATTATGAGGTATATACAAAGCTCTGGTAATGAGATGATCTCTAAGCGGCCCTTCTCCTGAAACTTCTCTCCTTATGCCAATCCCAGTCTCCCGTAATCGTTCACTGACAGTATATTCAGTTGTGGTGAGGGATCCCCCCAGTGGGGTATGGAGAAGTGGCGTGGATGACTGAAAAAGCAGAATTTGTATTGTGCAAGCTTGATGTCATAACATCAGCATGCTAAGATGATATGAAGCTGAGTAACACTGATTTTATGACATCAAGCTTGCACAATCCAAATTCTCCTTTTTCAGTCATCCACGCCACTTCAGTCTCATCTTCTGCGCTGTTACATTGCATATATATATATATATGTACTTAGTGCTATTCTGGCCGCACGGCTGAATAGCTGATGAAAGATAAATCTTGTCTTGAAGAAGGCTCAGTTGGGAGCCGAAACGTCGACTATTTGTTTGGAATAAAAAATCTTTTGAGTGCCCTCCTTTATAATTGATATATGTATAGAAAGGAATAGAATAAGCGCTAAAGGGACCTGTTAGTGAAGATCACTATTTGATTAAAAAATTGGTTTGCTTTCATAAGCTAAAAGGATATCCTTTTCTCCAACATTGGTGTGTCCAGTCCACGGCGTCATCCTTACTTGTGGGATATTCTCTTCCCCAACAGGAAATGGCAAAGAGTCCCAGCAAAGCTGGTCACATGATCCCTCCTAGGCTCTGCCCACCCTAGTCATTCTCTTTGCCGTTGCACAGGCAACATCTCCACGGAGATGGTTAAGAGTTTTTTGGTGTTTAAATGTAGTTTTATTCTTCTATCAAGTGTTTGTTATTTTAAAATAGTGCTGGTATGTACTATTTACTCTGAAACAGAAAAGGATGATTTCTGTTTGTAAGAGGAAGATGATTTTAACAGACAGTAACTAAAATCGATTGCTGTTTCCACACAGGACTGTTGAGATGAAGTAACTTCAGTTGGGGGAAACAGCAGTCTTTTCTCCAACATAGGTGTGTCCGGTCCACGGCGTCATCCTTACTTGTGGGATATTCTCTTCCCCAACAGGAAATGGCAAAGAGCCCAGCAAAGCTGGTCACATGATCCCTCCTAGGCTCCGCCTACCCCAGTCATTCTCTTTGCCGTTGTACAGGCAACATCTCCACGGAGATGGCTTAGAGTTTTTTAGTGTTTAACTGTAGTTTTTATTATTCAATCAAGAGTTTGTTATTTTGAAATAGTGCTGGTATGTACTATTTACTCAGAAACAGAAAAGAGATGAAGATTTCTGTTTGTATGAGGAAAATGATTTTAGCAACCGTAACTAAAATCCATGGCTGTTCCACACAGGACTGTTGAGAGCTATTAACTTCAGTTGGGGGAACAGTATGCAGTCTCTTGCTGCTTGAGGTATGACACATTCTAACAAGACGATGTAATGCTGGAAGCTGTCATTTTCCCTATGGGATCCGGTAAGCCATGTTTATTACGATCATAAATAAGGGCTTCACAAGGGCTTATTAAGACTGTAGACTTTTCTGGGCTAAATCGATTCATTATTAACACATATTTAGCCTTGAGGAATCATTTTATCTGGGTATTTTGATATAAGAATATCGGCAGGCACTGTATTAGACACCTTATTCCTTAGGGGCTTTCCCAAAGCATAAGCAGAGCCTCATTTTCGCGCCGGTGTGGCGCACTTGTTTTTGAGAGGCATGGCATGCAGTCGCATGTGTGAGGAGCTCTGATACTTAGAAAAGACTTTCTGAAGGCGTCATTTGGTATCGTATTCCCCTTTGGGCTTGGTTGGGTCTCAGCAAAGCAGATACCAGGGACTGTAAAGGGGTTAAAGTTTAAGACGGCTCCGGTTCCGTTATTTTAAGGGTTAAAGCTTCCAAATTTGGTGTGCAATACTTTTAAGGCTTTAAGACACTGTGGTGAAAATTTGGTGAATTTTGTACAATTCCTTCATGTTTTTTCGCAATTGCAGTAATAAAGTGTGTTCAGTTTAAAATTTAAAGTGACAGTAACGGTTTTATTTTAAAACGTTTTTTGTACTTTGTTATCAAGTTTATGCCTGTTTAACATGTCTGAACTACCAGATAGACTGTGTTCTGAATGTGGGGAAGCCAGAATTCCTATTCATTTAAATAAATGTGATTTATGTGATAATGACAATGATGCCCAAGATGATTCCTCAAGTGAGGGGAGTAAGCTTGGTACTGCATCATTCCCTCCTTCGTCTACACGAGTCTTGCCCACTCAGGAGGCCCCTAGTACATCTAGCGCGCCAATACTCCTTACTATGCAACAATTAACGGCTGTAATGGATAATTCTGTCAAAAACATTTTAGCCCAAATGAACACTTGTCAGCGTAAGCGCGGCTGCTCTGTTTTAGATACTGAAGAGCATGGCAACGCTGATACTAATATCTCTGAAGGGCCCCTAACCCAGTCTGATGGGGCCAGGGAGGTTTTGTCTGAGGGAGAAATTACTGATTCAGGGAACATTTCTCAACAGGCTGAACCTGATGTGATTGCATTTAAATTTAAGTTGGAACATCTCCGCATTCTGCTTAAGGAGGTATTATCCACTCTGGATGATTGTGACAAGTTGGTCATCCCAGAGAAGCTATGTAAAATGGACAAGTTCCTAGAGGTGCCGGGGCTCCCAGAAGCTTTTCCTATACCCAAGCGGGTGGCGGACATTGTTAATAAAGAATGGGAAAGGCCCGGTATTCCTTTCGTCCCTCCCCCCATATTTAAAAAATTGTTTCCTTTGGTCGACCCCAGAAAGGACTTATGGCAGACAGTCCCCAAGGTCGAGGGAGCGGTTTCCACTTTAAACAAGCGCACCACTATACCCATAGAGGATAGTTGTGCTTTCAAAGATCCTATGGATAAAAAATTAGAAGGTTTGCTTAAAAAGATGTTTGTTCAGCAGGGTTACCTTCTACAACCAATTGCATGCATTGTCCCTGTCGCTACAGCCGCATGTTTCTGGTTCGATGAGCTGATAAAGGCGGTCGATAGTGATTCTCCTCCTTATGAGGAGATTATGGACAGAATCAATGCTCTCAAATTGGCTAATTCTTTCACCCTAGACGCCACTTTGCAATTGGCTAGGTTAGCGGCTAAGAATTCTGGGTTTGCTATTGTGGCGCGCAGAGCGCTTTGGTTGAAATCTTGGTCGGCTGATGCGTCTTCCAAGAACAAGCTACTTAACATTCCTTTCAAGGGGAAAACGCTGTTTGGCCCTGACTTGAAAGAGATTATCTCTGATATCACTGGGGGTAAGGGCCACGCCCTTCCTCAGGATCGGCCTTTCAAGGCAAAAAATAAACCTAATTTTCGTCCCTTTCGTAGAAACGGACCAGCCCGAGGTGCTACGTCCTCTAAGCAAGAGGGTAATACTTCTCAAGCCAAGCCAGCTTGGAGACCAATGCAAGGCTGGAACAAGGGAAAGCAGGCCAAGAAACCTGCCACTGCTACCAAGACTGCATGAAATGTTGGCCCCCGATCCGGGACCGGATCTGGTGGGGGGCAGACTCTCTCTCTTCGCTCAGGCTTGGGCAAGAGATGTTCTGGATCCTTGGGCGCTAGAAATAGTCTCCCAAGGTTATCTTCTGGAATTCAAGGGACTTCCCCCAAGGGGGAGGTTCCACAGGTCTCAGTTGTCTTCAGACCACATAAAAAGACAGGCATTCTTACATTGTGTAGAAGACCTGTTAAAAATGGGAGTGATTCATCCTGTTCCATTAAGAGAACAAGGGATGGGGTTCTACTCCAATCTGTTCATAGTTCCCAAAAAAGAGGGAACGTTCAGACCAATCTTAGATCTCAAGATCTTAAACAAGTTTCTCAAGGTTCCATCGTTCAAGATGGAAACCATTCGAACTATTCTTCCTTCCATCCAGGAAGGTCAATTCATGACCACGGTGGATTTAAAGGATGCGTATCTACATATTCCTATCCACAAGGAACATCATCGGTTCCTAAGGTTCGCATTCCTGGACAAGCATTACCAGTTTGTGGCGCTTCCTTTCGGATTAGCCACTGCTCCAAGGATTTTCACAAAGGTACTAGGGTCCCTTCTAGCTGTGCTAAGACCAAGGGGCATTGCTGTAGTACCTTACTTGGACGACATTCTGATTCAAGCGTCGTCCCTTCCTCAAGCAAAGGCTCACACGGACATCGTCCTGGCCTTTCTCAGATCTCACGGATGGAAAGTGAACGTGGAAAAGAGTTCTCTATCTCCGTCAACAAGGGTTCCCTTCTTGGGAACAATAATAGACTCCTTAGAAATGAGGATATTTCTGACAGAGGCCAGAAAAACAAAGCTTCTAGACTCTTGTCGGATACTTCATTCCGTTCCTCTTCCTTCCATAGCTCAGTGCATGGAAGTGATCGGGTTGATGGTAGCGGCTATGGACATAGTTCCTTTTGCGCGCATTCATCTAAGACCATTACAACTGTGCATGCTCAGTCAGTGGAATGGGGATTATACAGACTTGTCTCCGAAGATACAAGTAAATCAGAGGACCAGAGACTCACTCCGTTGGTGGCTGTCCCTGGACAACCTGTCACAAGGGATGACATTCCGCAGACCAGAGTGGGTCATTGTCACGACCGACGCCAGTCTGATGGGCTGGGGCGCGGTCTGGGGATCCCTGAAAGCTCAGGGTCTTTGGTCTCGGGAAGAATCTCTTCTACCGATAAATATTCTGGAACTGAGAGCGATATTCAATGCTCTCAAGGCTTGGCCTCAGCTAGCGAGGGCCAAGTTCATACGGTTTCAATCAGACAACATGACAACTGTTGCGTACATCAACCATCAGGGGGGAACAAGGAGTTCCCTAGCGATGGAAGAAGTGACCAAAATCATTCTATGGGCGGAGTCTCACTCCTGCCACCTGTCCGCTATCCACATCCCAGGAGTGGAAAATTGGGAAGCGGATTTTCTGAGTCGTCAGACATTGCATCCGGGGGAGTGGGAACTCCATCCGGAAATCTTTGCCCAAGTCACTCAGCTGTGGGGCATTCCAGACATGGATCTGATGGCCTCTCGTCAGAACTTCAAAGTTCCTTGCTACGGGTCCAGATCCAGGGATCCCAAGGCGGCTCTAGTGGATGCACTAGTAGCACCTTGGACCTTCAAACTAGCTTATGTGTTCCCGCCGTTCCCTCTCATCCCCAGGCTGGTAGCCAGGATCAATCAGGAGAGGGCGTCGGTGATCTTGATAGCTCCTGCGTGGCCACGCAGGACTTGGTATGCAGATCTGGTGAATATGTCATCGGCTCCACCTTGGAAGCTACCTTTGAGACGAGACCTTCTTGTTCAGGGTCCGTTCGAACATCCGAACCTGGTTTCACTCCAGCTGACTGCTTGGAGATTGAACGCTTGATCTTATCGAAGCGAGGGTTCTCAGATTCTGTTATCGATACTCTTGTTCAGGCCAGAAAGCCTGTAACTAGAAAGATTTACCACAAAATTTGGAAAAAATATATCTGTTGGTGTGAATCTAAAGGATTCCCTTGGGACAAGGTTAAGATTCCTAAGATTCTATCCTTCCTTCAAGAAGGATTGGAAAAGGGATTATCTGCAAGTTCCCTGAAGGGACAGATTTCTGCCTTGTCTGTGTTACTTCACAAAAAGCTGGCAGCTGTGCCAGATGTTCAAGCCTTTGTTCAGGCTCTGGTTAGAATTAAGCCTGTTTACAAACCTTTGACTCCTCCTTGGAGTCTCAATTTAGTTCTTTCAGTTCTTCAGGGGGTTCCGTTTGAACCCTTACATTCCGTTGATATTAAGTTATTATCTTGGAAAGTTTTGTTTTTAGTTGCAATCTCTTCTGCTAGAAGAGTTTCAGAATTATCTGCTCTGCAGTGTTCTCCTCCTTATCTGGTGTTCCATGCAGATAAGGTGGTTTTACGTACTAAACCTGGTTTTCTTCCAAAAGTTGTTTCTAACAAAAACATTAACCAGGAGATTATCGTACCTTCTCTGTGTCCGAAACCAGTTTCAAAGAAGGAACGTTTGTTGCACAATTTGGATGTTGTTCGCGCTCTAAAATTCTATTTAGATGCTACAAAGGATTTTAGACAAACATCTTCCTTGTTTGTTGTTTATTCTGGTAAAAGGAGAGGTCAAAAAGCAACTTCTACCTCTCTCTCTTTTTGGATTAAAAGCATCATCAGATTGGCTTACGAGACTGCCGGACGGCAGCCTCCCGAAAGAATCACAGCTCATTCCACTAGGGCTGTGGCTTCCACATGGGCCTTCAAGAACGAGGCTTCTGTTGATCAGATATGTAGGGCAGCGACTTGGTCTTCACTGCACACTTTTACCAAATTTTACAAGTTTGATACTTTTGCTTCTTCTGAGGCTATTTTTGGGAGAAAGGTTTTGCAAGCCGTGGTGCCTTCCATTTAGGTGACCTGATTTGCTCCCTCCCTTCATCCGTGTCCTAAAGCTTTGGTATTGGTTCCCACAAGTAAGGATGACGCCGTGGACCGGACACACCTATGTTGGAGAAAACAGAATTTATGTTTACCTGATAAATTACTTTCTCCAACGGTGTGTCCGGTCCACGGCCCGCCCTGGTTTTTTAATCAGGTCTGATAATTTATTTTCTTTAACTACAGTCACCACGGTATCATATGGTTTCTCCTATGCAAATATTCCTCCTTAACGTCGGTCGAATGACTGGGGTAGGCGGAGCCTAGGAGGGATCATGTGACCAGCTTTGCTGGGCTCTTTGCCATTTCCTGTTGGGGAAGAGAATATCCCACAAGTAAGGATGACGCCGTGGACCGGACACACCGTTGGAGAAAGTAATTTATCAGGTAAACATAAATTCTGTTTTCTGCTTAAGGTATGACTAGCCATATTTCTAACAAGACCATGTAATGCTGGAAGGCTGTCATTTCCCCTCATGGGGACCGGTAAGCCATTTTCTTAGTTAAACATAAAATAATAAAGGGCTTCAAAAAGGGCTTAAAAACTGGTAGACATTTTTCTGGGCTAAAACAATTGCTTTACTAGGCATATTATGCAGATTCTAACTAATTATTGGTATTATAATCTTGGGGAACGTTTAGAAAAACGGCAGGCACTGTGTTGGACACCTTTTTCAGATGGGGGCCTTTCTAGTTATAGACAGAGCCTCATTCTGGGACTGTATAGGGGTTAAATGTAAAAACGGCTCCGGTTCCGTTAATTTAAGGGTTAAAGCTCTGAAATTTGGTGTGCAATACTTTTAATGCTTTAAGACACTGTGGTGAAATTTTGGTGAATTTTGAACAATTCCTTCATACTTTTTCACATATTCTGTAATAAAGTGTTTTCAGTTTGAAATTTAAAGTGACAGTAACGGTTTTATTTTAAAACGTTTTTTGTGCTTTGTTGACAAGTTTAAGCCTGTTTAACATGTCTGTACCATCAGATAAGCTATGTTCTATATGTATGAAAGCCAATGTGTCTCCCCATTTAAATTTATGTGATAATTGTGCCATAGTGTCCAAACAAAGTAAGGACAGTAATGCAACAGATAATGATATTGCCCAAGATGATTCCTCAAATGAGGGGAGTAAACATGATACTACATCATCCCCTACTGTGTCTACACCAGTTATGCCCACACAGGAGGCCCCTAGTACATCTAGTGCGCCAATACTTATTACCATGCAACAATTAACGGCTGTAATGGATAACTCCATAGCAAATCTTTTATCCAAAATGCCTACTTATCAGAGAAAGCGCGATTGCTCTGTTTTAAACACTGAAGAGCAAGAGGACGCTGATGATAACTGTTCTGACATACCCTCACACCAATCTCAAGGGGCCATGAGGGAGGTTTTGTCTGATGGAGAAATTTCAGATTCAGGAAAAATTTCTCATCAAGCTGAACCTGATGTTGTGACATTTAAATTTAAATTAGAACATCTCCGCGCACTGCTTAAGGAGGTGTTATCTACTCTGGATGATTGTGACAATTTGGTCATTCCAGAGAAATTATGTAAGATGGACAAGTTCCTAGAGGTTCCGGTGCCCCCCGACGCTTTTCCTATACCCAAGCGGGTGGCGGACATAGTAAATAAAGAGTGGGAAAGGCCCGGCATACCTTTTGTTCCCCCCCCTATATTTAAGAAATTATTTCCTATAGTCGACCCCAGAAAGGACTTATGGCAGACAGTCCCCAAGGTCGAGGGGGCGGTTTCTACTCTAAACAAACGCACTACTATTCCTATCGAAGATAGTTGTGCTTTCAAAGATCCTATGGATAAGAAATTAGAGGGTTTGCTTAAAAAGATTTTTGTACAGCAAGGTTACCTTCTACAACCAATTTCATGCATTGTTCCTGTCACTACGGCAGCGTGTTTCTGGTTCGAGGAACTAGAAAAATCGCTCAGTAAAGAATCTTCGTATGAGGAGGTTATGGACAGAGTTCAAGCACTTAAATTGGCTAACTCTTTTGTTTTAGATGCCGCTTTGCAATTAGCTAGATTAGCTGCAAAAAATTCAGGGTTTGCTGTCGTGGCGCGCAGAGTGCTTTGGCTAAAGTCTTGGTCAGCGGATGTGTCTTCCAAGACAAAATTGCTTAACATTCCTTTCAAAGGTAAAACATTATTTGGACCTGATTTGAAAGAGATTATTTCAGACATCACTGGGGGAAAGGGCCACGCCCTCCCACAGGATAGGTCTTTTAAGGCTAATAATAAGCCTCATTTTCGTCCCTTTCGCAGAAACGGACCAGTCTCTAATTCTGTATCCTCTAAGCAAGAGGGTAATACTTCACAACCCAAACCAGCCTGGAAACCAATGCAAGGCTGGAACAAGGGTAAGCAGGCCAAGAAGCCTACCACTGCTACCAAAACAGCATGAAGGGATAGCCCCCGATCCGGGACCGGATCTAGTGGGGGCAGACTTTCTCTCTTTGCTCAGGCTTGGGCAAGAGATGTTCAGGATCCTTGGGCGCTAGAAATAGTTTCTCAAGGTTATCTCCTGGAATTCAAGGAACTACCCCCAAGGGGAAGGTTCCACAGGTCTCAATTATCTTCAAACCAAATAAAGAGACAGGCATTCTTACATTGTGTAGAAGACCTGTTAAAGATGGGAGTGATACATCCAGTTCCAATAAGAGAACAAGGAAGGGGATTTTATTCCAATCTGTTCATAGTTCCCAAAAAAGAGGGAACATTCAGACCAATTTTGGATCTAAAGATCCTAAACAAATTTCTCAGGGTACCATCGTTCAAAATGGAAACTATTCGAACGACCCTACCTACTATCCAGGAAAATCAATTTATGACTACCGTGGATTTAAAGGATGCGTACCTACATATTCCTATCCACAAGGAACATCATCAGTTCCTAAGGTTCGCTTTTCTGGACAAGCATTACCAGTTTGTGGCACTTCCATTTGGATTAGCCACTGCTCCAAGGATTTTCACAAAGGTACTAGGGTCCCTTCTAGCGGTTCTAAGACCAAGGGGCATTGCAGTAGTACCTTACTTGGACGACATCCTGATTCAAGCGTCGTCCCTGTCAAAAGCAAAGGCTCATACGGACATCGTCCTAGCCTTTCTCAGATCTCACGGATGGAAGGTGAACAAAGAAAAAAGTTCTCTGTCCCCGTCAACAAGAGTTCCCTTCTTGGGAACAATAATAGATTCCTTAGAAATGAGGATTTTTCTGATAGAGGTCAGAAAATCAAAACTTCTAAGCTCTTGTCAAGTACTTCATTCTGTTCCTCGTCCTTCCATAGCGCAGTGCATGGAAGTAATAGGATTGATGGTTGCAACAATGGACATAGTTCCTTTTGCACAAATTCATCTAAGACCATTACAACTGTTCATGCTCAGACAGTGGAATGGGGATTATACAGACTTGTCTCTGACGATTCAAGTAGATCAAAAGACCAGAGATTCACTCCGTTGGTGGCTGACCCTGGACAATCTGTCACAGGGAATGAGCTTCCGCAGACCAGAGTGGGTCATTGTCACGACCGACGCCAGCCTAGTTGGCTGGGGCGCGGTCTGGGAATCCCTGAAAGCTCAGGGTCTATGGTCTCGGGAAGAGTCTCTTCTCCCGATAAACATTCTGGAACTGAGAGCGATATTCAATGCTCTCAGAGCTTGGCCTCAACTAGCAAAGGCCAAATTCATAAGGTTTCAGTCAGACAACATGACGACCGTTGCATATATCAATCATCAGGGGGGAACAAGGACTTCCCTGGCGATGAAAGAAGTGACCAAGATAATTCAATGGGCGGAGGATCACTCCTGCCACTTGTCTGCGATCCACATCCCAGGAGTGGAAAATTGGGAAGCGGATTTTCTGAGTCGTCAGACATTCCATCCGGGGGAGTGGGAACTCCATCCGGAAATCTTTGCCCAAATAACTCAATTATGGGGCATTCCAGACATGGATCTGATGGCGTCTCGTCAGAACTTCAAGGTTCCTTGCTACGGGTCCAGATCCAGGGATCCCAAGGCGACCCTAGTAGATGCACTAGTAGCACCTTGGACCTTCAACCTAGCTTATGTATTCCCACCGTTTCCTCTCATCCCCAGGCTGGTAGCCAGGATCAATCAGGAGAGGGCCTCGGTGATCTTGATAGCTCCTGCGTGGCCACGCAGGACTTGGTATGCAGACCTGGTGAATATGTCATCGGCTCCACCATGGAAGCTACCTTTGAGACAGGACCTTCTTGTTCAGGGTCCATTCGAACATCCGAATCTGGTTTCCCTCCAACTGACGGCTTGGAGATTGAACGCTTGATTTTATCAAAGCGTGGGTTTTCAGATTCTGTAATAGATACTCTGATTCAGGCTAGAAAGCCTGTAACTAGAAAAATTTACCATAAAATATGGAAAAAATATATCTGTTGGTGTGAATCTAAAGGATTCCCATGGAACAAGATAAAAATTCCTAAGATTCTATCCTTTCTACAAGAAGGTTTGGAGAAAGGATTATCTGCAAGTTCTCTGAAGGGACAGATCTCTGCTTTATCTGTTTTACTTCACAAAAGACTGGCAGCTGTGCCAGATGTTCAAGCATTTGTTCAGGCTCTGGTTAGGATCAAGCCTGTTTACAGACCTTTGACTCCTCCCTGGAGTCTAAATCTAGTTCTTTCAGTTCTTCAAGGGGTTCCATTTGAACCCTTACATTCCGTAGATATTAAGTTATTATCTTGGAAAGTTTTGTTTTTGGTTGCAATTTCTTCTGCTAGAAGAGTTTCAGAGTTATCTGCTCTGCAGTGTTCTCCGCCCTATCTGGTGTTCCATGCAGATAAGGTGGTTTTGCGTACTAAGCCTGGTTTTCTTCCGAAAGTTGTTACCAACAAAAATATTAACCAGGAGATAGTTGTACCTTCTTTGTGTCCGAATCCAGTTTCAAAGAAGGAACGTTTGTTACACAATTTGGACGTAGTCCGTGCTCTAAAATTCTATTTAGAGGCTACTAAAGATTTCAGACAAACATCTTCCTTGTTTGTTGTTTATTCTGGTAAAAGGAGAGGTCAAAAAGCGACTTCTACCTCTCTTTCCTTTTGGCTTAAAAGCATTATCCGATTGGCTTATGAGACTGCCGGACGGCAGCCTCCTGAAAGAATCACAGCTCACTCCACTAGGGCTGTGGCTTCCACATGGGCCTTCAAGAACGAGGCTTCTGTTGACCAGATATGTAAGGCAGCGACTTGGTCTTCACTGCACACTTTTGCCAAATTTTACAAATTTGATACTTTTGCTTCTTCGGAGGCTATTTTTGGGAGAAAGGTTTTGCAAGCCGTGGTGCCTTCCATTTAGGTGACCTGATTTGCTCCCTCCCTTCATCCGTGTCCTAAAGCTTTGGTATTGGTTCCCACAAGTAAGGATGACGCCGTGGACTGGACACACCAATGTTGGAGAAAACAGAATTTATGCTTACCGGATAAATTACTTTCTCCAACGGTGTGTCCGGTCCACGGCCCGCCCTGGTTTTTTAATCAGGTCTGATGAATTATTTTCTCTAACTACAGTCACCACGGTATCATATGGTTTCTCCTATATATATTTCCTCCTGTCCGTCGGTCGAATGACTGGGGTGGGCGGAGCCTAGGAGGGATCATGTGACCAGCTTTGCTGGGACTCTTTGCCATTTCCTGTTGGGGAAGAGAATATCCCACAAGTAAGGATGACGCCGTGGACCGGACACACCGTTGGAGAAAGTAATTTATCAGGTAAGCATAAATTCTGTTTTTTTGTCTTATCCAATTTGAAAGTGTTGGACTCAGTTACCACTGGCTACAATCACTTATTTTTGAAAGCAGCACCAATGTGCTGAGTCCTTGGGCTTAAAAGTCAAAGTTTGTTGGTATGTTTAAATGCAAGAGACAAGAGTACAAAATATATAGGGATACATACAATATACAGGTGGCCCTCATTTTACAACGGTTCAATTTACACCGTTTCAGAATAACAACCTTTTTTTTCCAGTCATGTGACTGCTATTGAAAAGCATTGAGAAGCAGTGCATTTATTAAAATAGCCAGTAGGTGGAGCTGTCCGCTTGTGTTGCAGCAAAGCCAAGCAAGCTGAAATTAAATCAGTTTAACCAGTTCTGAGCTATCGAGCAGATTTGAAAGGAACAAGATCTTCCTGTCTATAAATCAGTCCAGATTGGAATGCATAGAAAGAACTGTTTGCAGAAAAATACAAGTGAAGTCTGTGTTGTTATTATATTATTAGGTTTATAATGCTGTTTAGCATTTAAAGTCTTTATTTCAAAGCTTTAAAAATAATGTATTAGATGTTACTTATGACAATTTGGAGAGGGGCCTGGAACCTAACTCCCTCACTTCCCATTGACTTACATTATAAACTGGGTTTCAATTTACAGCGGTTTCGATTTACAACCATTCCTTCTGGAACCTAACCCCGGCGTAAACTGAGGGCTACCTGTACTCTAACCAAAGCTATTTATTCTGGGTCTGGGCTACTGACTGAAACTTACTTGTTGAAAGTATGTATCAGTCAGATACCAGATCGTGTGTATGTCCAGAGCAAAAAAAGGAGGAGGGGGGTTGTTTTTTTTTTATTAATATTGAATAAATATTAATAATGCATATGTTATAAACATTGCATTTACACCATACATTTTTTTTTATTTTTTTTAAATATTTTTATTGAGGTTTTCAAAACACATATCATACATTGAAAATTCACTTGTTTCAGGAAGCATGTTACAATACAATATGAGGCCAAAATAAACAGAAAGAAATGCATATTAAGCAATAATCTGTATAACGACTGTGCAATGGTTTAGCTCAGCATTAAATACCATGACTGCTCGAGTTTAACATATCTCTGGCTTATAAGCACACCATAGCCAAAATGCTCAAGTAATAAACTCGCATCAGTAACTTTGTTTACTCTAGTAGTCTGTCCCTTAAAATTGAATTATAAGAGTTAAACCTCGTGTTTATTTATGTTTTCTACTATCTATTCCCATTAGGACAAATATGAACCAATATGGATCTATACGACCAGATATATCTTAATATAGGAAGTAGTAGTTAATTAGGAAGGGGGTTCTTAATGGCCGCAATGTTAATATAAATATAAAATAGGTATCTAGGGAGAGTTCGAAGGAGTCTGTGCTCCGCTGTTTAACCAGTAAACAGATTCAAGGGGGGGGAGGGCGGAGCAACTATTCTGGAGATTATGATCTCAAGGCAGATTGTATATAAATATTCTCATGTCAGAAATTTAATTTACAATTGGAACTGTAGCTGCAGCTCTAGTAGAAATATAGCACTGTTACTTAGTAAGGGATGTATTTGGCTCCATAACTCTGCTGTGTGAGTCAATGTAAGTGGTCTAAGGAATCAAATTTTAACTGTATACATGGGACAGCTATAGTGAAGTACTCATATGTGATATTTACTAGGCTGCCCCGGCCGCAGGCAGCCCAGCAATAGGGTTAAAAATAAATATGATGCTACTAACCTAGCCCCACTTGTTCCACACATAAAAACTAGTGACATAAGAGATATTATCTATATGAGACTATATCAGAGTATATTTATATGACAGGTCTACAGTCAAACATATCATGCCCACATACAATCATTTATTTAAAAACTGTTATCAAACACCATATATAACTATAGAAAAAAGTGATAGCGTTAAATATTAAAGCGTGTCAGAACCTAGTTCTGCGTCAAATGTTGGCACGTGTACTAAACAAGCGCTTGTCATAGGTTATCTAGAAGGCCAATATATCAGGCATATTATAGTGTATAGCTAACAATATCTATCCTTTATGAAAACGCTATGCGTGCAATCCAGCGAGATTCTAAGCACCCTTTGTACAGTATTATAAAATGTAATATAGAGAAAGCACATAATAGTATGGTCACAGACCGAAAAGCAAAAATTACAACTAGATATTGGCGAATGTATGTTTTCAAATCATGCAATAGTATAAGATCAAACATAACAAAATATAAGGGTGCAGCAAAACTATAAAGCTCAAGATTTAGCATCCAATTGGTTGCATTACATTCCAGCTACATATAATGCTAAGCTATGCCTTCTATGAGGAATCTGTATATGGCGACCTACAAAAGGCCCCATGATTTAAGTAATAATTATCCATTGCTATATCTCTAGTGGGTTTGCATAGTTAGAAAAAATTAGCTATATGTGAAAATTAATATAAACATATTTAACTGAACCTTAATACTTTTACAAAAAAAGCCTTGAAACATATTTAGATATTGCAAAATGACAGGCAACTTTCAACTTGTATTAGATATAATAAGCAATACATGAGTATCCGTTAGACCCATGGAATGGATCAATGTTCTCTAGTTCTCAGAGTGATGACTCGTCATTTGAAGAGTAAATTCTTATAATATGAGGCTCCAGTGAAGTCCAGCGGTAGGGGCAATTCACTGGTAAGATATAAAATAATAGATGGGCCACATTATCCCACACCAAGCTTTCTGTGCCTCCTGAAATATTGCATGGTAATCTCAGCTAAAGTCCACTGTGGTGCATGTGCGGGTGGGGGCTCAATAACATAAATGTTGATATTGTCCGCTCCAGAGAGAGGGGTGATTGTCTGAAGTTTGCGGGGGGTTGTTAGGCCTTGAAATAGTGTTACCTGTAATATTAGAAGTCTCTGAGCCTCAACCCTCCTAACAGTTACGGTCTCTCCTGGAGCGCTGCAGCCAGCTGAAGCAAAGACTTCATATCCAATATGTCGACCGGTAAGGCCATCCGCCGTGTCCGATATCACCATGTTGCTGGAGGGAGACGTCGGAGGTGGCGAAGGACCATCCGCAGAGTCCAACATCCCCCTCCGTCTGACTGTTGGAACGATCGACTGCACCTCACTTGGATATTCTGGACTCCCCAGCAGGTTGATAACGGGACTCTGCGCCAGATGAGCAGCGGTAGCAAGGCAGGTACTCTCCTTAATGCCCGGTCTCAGGGACGCAGCCTGCTCGCAAAATAGCTCCCTCTTTCTCCCTTCACAAGGCTTCCGCTGGAATATTACAGAAGGTATAGGTTTCTCCAACATAGGTGTGTCCGGTCCACGGCGTCATCCTTACTTGTGGGATATTCTCCTCCCCAACAGGAAATGGCAAAGAGCCCAGCAAAGCTGGTCACATGATCCCTCCTAGGCTCCGCCTTCCCCAGTCATTCTCTTTGCCGTTGTACAGGCAACATCTCCACGGAGATGGCTTAGGGATCCTTGGGCGCTAGAAATAGTCTCCCAAGGTTATCTTCTGGAATTCAAGGGGCTTCCCCCAAGGGGGAGGTTCCACAGGTCTCAATTGTCTTCAGACCACATAAAAAAACAGGCATTCTTACATTGTGTAGAAGACCTGTTAAAAATGGGAGTGATTCATCCTGTTCCATTAGGAGAACAAGGGATGGGGTTCTACTCCAATCTGTTCGTAGTTCCCAAAAAAGAGGGAACATTCAGACCAATCTTAGATCTCAAGATCCTAAACAAGTTTCTCAAGGTTCCATCGTTCAAAATGGAAACCATTCGAACAATTCTTCCTTCCATCCAGGAAGGTCAATTCATGACCACGGTGGATTTAAAGGATGCGTATCTACATATTCCTATCCACAAGGAACATCATCGGTTCCTAAGGTTCGCATTTCTGGACAAGCATTACCAGTTTGTGGCACTTCCGTTCGGATTAGCCACTGCTCCAAGAATTTTCACAAAGGTACTAGGGTCCCTTCTAGCGGTGCTAAGACCAAGGGGCATTGCAGTAGTACCTTACTTGGACGACATACTGATTCAAGCGTCGTCCCTTCCACAAGCAAAGGCTCACACGGACATTGTCCTGGCCTTTCTCAGATCTCACGGGTGGAAAGTGAACGTAGAAAAAAGTTCTCTATCTCCGTCAACAAGGGTTCCCTTCTTGGGAACAATAATAGACTCCTTAGAAATGAGGATTTTTCTGACAGAGGCCAGAAAATCAAAACTTCTAAACTCTTGTCAAATACTTCATTCTGTTCTTCTTCCTTCCATAGCGCAGTGCATGGAAGTAATAGGTTTGATGGTAGCGGCAATGGACATAGTTCCTTTTGCGCGAATTCATCTAAGACCATTACAACTGTGCATGCTCAGTCAGTGGAATGGGGATTATACAGACTTGTCTCCGATGATACAAGTAGATCAGAGGACCAGAGATTCACTCCGTTGGTGGCTGTCCCTGGACAACCTGTCACAGGGGATGAGCTTCCGCAGACCAGAGTGGGTCATTGTCACGACCGACGCCAGTCTGGTGGGCTGGGGTGCGGTCTGGGGACCCCTGAAAGCTCAGGGTCTTTGGTCTCGGGAAGAATCTCTTCTCCCGATAAATATTCTGGAACTGAGAGCGATATTCAATGCTCTCAAGGCTTGGCCTCAGCTAGCAAAGGCCAAATTCATACGGTTTCAATCAGACAACATGACGACTGTTGCATATATCAACCATCAGGGGGGAACAAGGAGTTCCCTGGCGATGGAAGAAGTGACCAAAATCATTCAATGGGCGGAGAATCACTCCTGCCACTTGTCGGCAATCCACATCCCAGGAGTGGAAAATTGGGAAGCGGATTTTCTGAGTCGTCAGACATTTCATCCGGGGGAGTGGGAACTCCATCCGGAAATCTTTGCCCAAATTACTCAATTGTGGGGCATTCCAGACATGGATCTGATGGCCTCTCGTCAGAACTTCAAGGTTCCTTGCTACGGATCCAGATCCAGGGATCCCAAGGCGACTCTAGTAGATGCACTAGTAGCACCTTGGACCTTCAAACTAGCTTATGTATTCCCGCCGTTTCCTCTCATCCCCAGGCTGGTAGCCAGGATCAATCAGGAGAGGGCATCGGTGATCTTGATAGCTCCTGCGTGGCCACGCAGGACTTGGTATGCAGACCTGGTGAATATGTCATCGGCTCCACCATGGAAGCTACCTTTGAGACGAGACCTTCTTGTTCAAGGTCCGTTCGAACATCCGAATCTGGTCTCACTCCAACTGACTGCTTGGAGATTGAACGCTTGATCTTATCAAAGCGAGGGTTCTCAGATTCTGTCATTGATACTCTTGTTCAGGCCAGAAAGCCTGTAACTAGAGAAATCTACCACAAAATATGGAAAAAATATATCTGTTGGTGTGAATCTAAAGGATTCCCTTGGGACAAGATAAAAATTCCTAAGATTCTATCCTTTCTTCAAGAAGGTTTGGAGAAAGGATTATCTGCAAGTTCTTTGAAGGGACAGATTTCTGCCTTGTCTGTGTTACTTCACAAAAAGCTGGCAGCTGTGCCAGATGTTCAAGCCTTTGTTCAGGCTCTGGTTAGAATCAAGCCTGTTTACAAACCTTTGACTCCTCCTTGGAGTCTCAATTTAGTTCTTTCAGTTCTTCAGGGGGTTCCGTTTGAACCCTTACATTCCGTTGATATTAAGTTATTATCTTGGAAAGTTTTGTTTTTGGTTGCAATTTCTTCTGCTAGAAGAGTTTCAGAATTATCTGCTCTGCAGTGTTCTCCCCCTTATCTGGTGTTCCATGCAGATAAGGTGGTTTTGCGTACTAAACCTGGTTTTCTTCCGAAAGTTGTTTCTAACAAAAACATTAACCAGGAGATAGTCATGCCTTCTTTGTGTCCGAATCCAGTTTCAAAGAAGGAACGTTTGTTGCACAATTTGGATGTAGTTCGTGCTCTAAAATTCTATTTAGATGCTACAAAGGATTTTAGACAAACATCTTCCTTGTTTGTTGTTTATTCTGGTAAAAGGAGAGGTCAAAAAGCAACTTCTACCTCTCTCTCTTTTTGGCTTAAAAGCATCATCAGATTGGCTTACGAGACTGCCGGACGGCAGCCTCCTGAAAGAATCACAGCTCATTCCACTAGGGCTGTGGCTTCCACATGGGCCTTCAAGAACGAGGCTTCTGTTGATCAGATATGTAAGGCAGCGACTTGGTCTTCACTGCACACTTTTACCAAATTTTACAAGTTTGATACTTTTGCTTCTTCTGAGGCTATTTTTGGGAGAAAGGTTTTGCAAGCCGTGGTGCCTTCCATTTAGGTGACCTGATTTGCTCCCTCCCTTCATCCGTGTCCTAAAGCTTTGGTATTGGTTCCCACAAGTAAGGATGACGCCGTGGACCGGACACACCTATGTTGGAGAAAACAGAATTTATGTTTACCTGATAAATTACTTTCTCCAACGGTGTGTCCGGTCCACGGCCCGCCCTGGTTTTTTTAATCAGGTCTGATAATTTATTTTCTTTAACTACAGTCACCACGGTATCATATGATTTCTCCTATGCAAATATTCCTCCTTTACGTCGGTCGAATGACTGGGGAAGGCGGAGCCTAGGAGGGATCATGTGACCAGCTTTGCTGGGCTCTTTGCCATTTCCTGTTGGGGAGGAGAATATCCCACAAGTAAGGATGACGCCGTGGACCGGACACACCGTTGGAGAAAGTAATTTATCAGGTAAACATAAATTCTGTTTTCTCAATATGTTGGTTAAAGTCTCTAGGCATCAAAGACCTCAGGCTCTTTTCAAATTCCCCAAAATGGCTGCGGATCAGCTGGGACATTTCAGCTTCCCATTCATTGAGAGAATCCATAATTGTATCTCTGGTTGACCTAATATATGCTCTCTGTGTTCCCGATAGGGTCAGTTGTAGTCTGCTGGAGGGGAATTAAATTTAGTAAAGTCCCCAAGTCAGTCTGATTCCTCCGATTAGTCTCCACGTGGGCTGAGATAAAGTCTCTCTCAAGGGCTACAGGCCCCAATGTCTTCAATGGTGTCGTGTCGGTATAATCCCAAAATAAGTTTTTCCTGGACATTAGGTAGCCATAGCCTTTGTGTCTGTAGTGTGACAATTTAGCTGAAAAATTAGATGCTGGATGGTCGCTAAACTTGACTTTTAAAAGAAATATAGCTAGAGCTGCAGAGAGATGCGACCATCCAGCTCGAGAGTTAGCACCTCCCTACACCATACATTTTTTATCCTTTTTAAAGAACTTTTTTATTAAAAAACAATTCCTCCCCTTTTTTTGCTCTGGACATACACACGATCTGGTATCTGACTGATACATACTTTCAACAAGTTATGTATCAGTTGTTCTTCGAACCATCAAGAGATTGTGGCTCCTTTCAACATAATTCTGGATGTGGTTTATGCCTTGAAGTCCTATCTTCAGGCCACTTAGAAATTTGAACAAAATTTGTTCTCTGTTTGATCTTTTTCCGGGAAGTGTGGGGGTCAGAGAGCCTCTTGGACTTTCTTATCTTTTTGGCTGTGGAGTGTCCTCTGTTTCGCATGAGACAGCGGGACATAAGCCTCTTCTGAGGATTACGGCTCATTCAAGTATAGCTGTGGCCTCTTCTTGGGCCTTTAAAAACAAGGCTTCTATGGAGCAGATTTGTAAGGTGGCCACTTGGTCCTCTTTACATTCTTTTGCAACGTTTTTACAAATTTGATGTTTTTGCTTCGACGGAAGCAGCTTTTAGGAAAGGTTCTGCAGGCTGTGGTGCCCTCAGTATAGGATCCGCCTCCTTTTACCCTCCCTTTTTCTTCATTCAGTGTACTTTAGAGCTTGGGTATTTGTTCCCACAAGTAATGAATGAAGCAGTGCACTCTCCTCCCATTAAGATGGAAAACATAAATTATGCTTACCTGATAATTTAATTTCCATCTGTTGGAGGAGAGTCCACTGCTCCCGCTCGTTTCTCAGGGGGGTGGACCTAAATTTAATATTATTATTCTGGCACCATTTGTACCCTGATATTTCTCCTACTGTTTCTTGTTCCCTTGGCAGAATGACTGGGGGATGAGGGGAGTGGGGAGGTATTTAAACCTTTGGCTGGGGTGTCTTTGCCTCCTCCTGGTGTCCAGGTTCTTAATCCCACAAGTAATGAATGAAGTAGTGGACTCTCCTCCCACAGATGGAAATTAAATTATCAGGTAAGCATAATTTATGTTTTTGCGCTCGTCAAGCTTTGGCTCTTGCACTAACTTTTTACTTTCAACTTGTAATACAAATGCAATTGATGCGTGAAAAAAATTGCGCTCTGGAAGAAGTAGAAAGATTAAAAATGATGCTTCAAATAATATTGATAATGATGGGAAAATCTTATGGAGCAAGTCCCAAAATGTAACTAGATTAATGGGACAGTAAACTCATAATAAGACAGTCATGATTTAGACAGATTATACAATTTTAAACAACTTTCCAATTTACTTCTTTTATTTAATTTGCTTCCCTCTCATATATATATATATATATATATATATATATATATATATATATATATATATATATATATATATATATATATATATGTCATGTCAAATGTCATGTTCAATAGCTAAAGGCTGGTGAACTAAAAAAGTGAAAACTCCTGCAAACAGATGCAGTAAAGATTTCTTATTGATTAGAATAACTCTATAGGACTCTCCCCATGCACTGTCTTCGGCAAACACTTCTGAATGTTGTGTGATAAATTAGTTATCTTTGGGTTTTCAAATGTATTGATAATGCTTAGATTTTGAAAACCCTACAAAATGCCACAAAATTTATTTTGCTTACAAATTCTGAGGTATTGGAATGGGGGATAAATTTTGTTTCTCTTGTTAAGTGTATCCAGTCCACGGATCATCCATTACTTATGGGATATTCTCCTTCCCAACAGGAAGTTGCAAGAGGATCACCCACAACAGAGCTGCTATATAGCTCCTCCCCTAACTGCCATATCCAGTCATTCTCTTGCAAGCCTCAACCAAGATGGAGGTCGTAAGAGGAGTGTAGTGTTTTATACTTGGTTTATTTCTTCAATCAAAAGTTTGTTATTTTTCAATGGTACCGGAGTGTGCTGTTTATCTCAGGCAGTATTTAGAAGAAGAATCTGCCTGCATTTTCTTTTGATCTTAGCAGAAGTAACTAAGATCCATGGCTGTTCTCACATATTCTGAGGAGTGTGGTAACTTCAGAGAGGGAATGGCGTGCAGGTTTTCCTGCAATAAGGTATGTGCAGTTAATATTTTTCTAGGGATGGAATTTGCTAGAAAATGCTGCTTATACCGGATTAATGTAAGTAAAGCCTTAAATGCAGTGATAGCTACTGGTATCAGGCTTATTAATAGAGATGCATACTCTTATAAAAATGTAATATAAAATGTTTGCTGGCATGTTAATCGTTTTTATATATGTTTGGTGACAAAACTTATTGGGGCCTTTTCCACATGGCTGGTTTGATTTCTGCCTAGAGACAGTTTCCTGAAGCTTTCCACTGTTGCAATATGAGTGGGAAGGGCCTATTTTAGTGCTTTTCTGTGCAGATAAAAATACTGACAGAGACATTCAGCTTCTTCCTGCATGATACAGGACATCTCTGAAGGGCTCAAAAGGCTTCAAAGTCGTGTTTGAGGAGGGTAACAATCACAGTAGACTGGCAGTTGTTGTGACTGTGTTTAAAAAACGTTTTTGTCATTTATTATTCTGTTTTAGTTATTAAGGGGTTAATCATCCATTTGCAAGTGGGTGCAATGCTCTGCTGACTTGTTACATACACTGTAAAAATTTTGTTAGTGTAACTGCCTTTTTTCACTGTTATTTCAAATTTTGTCAAAATTTGTTTCTCTTAAAGGCACAGTAAAGTTTTTTATATTGCTTGTTAACTTGCTTTAAAGTGTTTTCCAAGCTTGCTAGTCTAATTGCTAGTCTGTACAAACATGTCTGAAACAGAGAAAACTACTTGTTCATTATGTTTAAAAGCCATGGTGGAGCCCCATAGGAGAATGTGTACTAAATGTATTGATTTCACCTTAAACAGTAAAGATCAGTCTTTATCTATAAAAGAATTGTCACCAGAGGGGTCTGTCGAGGGGGAAGTTATTCCAACTAACTCTCCCCACGTGTCGGACCCTTCGCCTCCCGCTCAAGGGACGCACGCTAATATGGCGCCAAGTACATCAGGGACGCCCATAGCGATTACTTTGCAGGACATGGCTGCAATCATGAATAATACCCTGTCAGAGGTATTATCCAGATTGCCTGAATTGAGAGGCAAGCGCGATAGCTCTGGGGTTAGATGAGATACAGAGCGCGTAGATGCTGTAAGAGCCATGTCTGATACTGCGTCACAATATGCAGAACCTGAGGACTGAGAGCTTCAGTCTGTGGGTGACGTCTCTGATTCGGGGAGACCTGATTCAGAGATTTCTAATTTTAAATTTAAGCTTGAGAACCTCCGTGTATTGCTTGGGGAGGTATTAGCTGCTCTGAATGACTGTGACACAATTTCAGTGTCAGAGAAATTGTGTAGGCTGGATAAATACTATGCAGTGCCGGTGAGTACTGATGTTTTTCCAATACCTAAAAGGCTTACAGAAATTATTAGTAAGGAGTGGGATAGGCCCGGTGTGCCCTTTTCCCCACCTCCTATATTTAGAAAAATGTTTCCAATAGATGCCACTACACGGGACTTATGGCAGACTGTCCCTAAGGTGGAGGGAGCAGTTTCTACTTTAGCAAAGCGTACCAATTTCCCGGTTGAGGACAGTTGTGCTTTTTCAGAACCAATGGATAAAAAATTAGAGGGTTACCTTAAGAAAATGTTTATTCAACAAGGTTTTATTTTACAGCCCCTTGCATGCATTGCGCCTGTCACTGCTGCGGCGGCATTCTGGTTTGAGGCCCTGGAAGAGGCCATCCATACAGCTCCATTGACTGAAATTGTTGACAAGCTTAGAACTCTTAAGCTAGCTAACTCATTTTTTTCTGATGCCATTGTTCATTTGACTAAACTAATGGCTAAGAATTCCGGATTCGCCATCCAGGCGCGTAGGGCGCTATGGCTCAAATCCTGGTCAGCTGATGTGACTTCAAAGTCTAAATTACTCAACATTCCTTTCAAGGGGCAGACCTTATTCGGGCCTGGTTTGAAAGAAATTATTGCTGACATTACTGGAGGTAAGGGTCATACCCTTCCTCAGGACAGGGCCAAATCAAAGGCCAAACAGTCTAATTTTCGTGCCTTTCGAAATTCCAAGGCAGGTGCAGCATCAACTTCCTCCGCTTCAAGACAAGAGGGAACTTTTGCTCAATCTAAGCAGGCCTGGAAACCTAACCAGTCCTGGAACAAAGGCAAGCAGGCCAGAAAGCCTGCTGCTGCCTCTAAGACAGCATGAAGGAACGGCCCCCTATCCGGCAACGGATCTAGTAGGGGGCAGACTTTTTCTCTTCGCCCAGGCGTAGGCAAGAGATGTTCAGGATCCCTGGGCGTTGGAGATCATATCTCAGGGATATCTTCTGGACTTCAAAGCTTCCCCTCCACAAGGGAGATTTCATCTTTCAAGGTTATCTGCAAATCAGATAAAGAAAGAGGCATTCCTACGCTGTGTGCAAGACCTCCTAGTAATGGGAGTGATCCATCCAGTTCCGCGGACGGAACAAGGACAGGGTTTTTATTCAAATCTGTGGTTCCCAAAAAAGAGGGAACCTTCAGACCAATTTTGGATCTAAAGATCTTAAACAAATTCCTCAGAGTTCCATCTTTCAAAATGGAAACTATTCGGACCATCCTACCCATGATCCAAGAGGGTCAGTACATGACCACAGTGGACATACCGATTCACAAAGATCATCATCGGTTCCTAAGGTTTACCTTTCTAGACAGGCATTACCAATTTGTAGCTCTTCCCTTCGGGTTGGCTACAGCCCCGAGAATCTTTACGAAGGTTCTGGGCTCACTTCTGGCGGTTCTAAGACCACGAGGCATAGCGGTGGCTCCGTATCTAGACGACATCCTGATACAGGCGTCAAGCTTTCAAATTGCCAAGTCTCATACAGAGATAGTTCTGGCATTTCTGAGATCGCACGGGTGGAAAGTGAACGAGGAAAAGAGTTCTCTATCCCCACTCACAAGAGTCTCCTTCTTAGGGACTCTTATAGATTCTGTAGAGATGAAAATTTACCTGACGGAGTCCAGGTTATCAAAGCTTCTAAATGCTTGCCGTATTCTTCATTCCATTCCGCGCCCTTCGGCGGCTCAGTGTATGGAGGTGATCGGCTTAATGGTAGCGGCAATGGACATAGTGCCATTTGCGCGCCTACATCTCAGACCGCTGCAATTATGCATGCTAAGTCAGTGGAATGGGGATTACACAGATTTGTCCCCTCTGCTAAATCTGGATCAAGAGACCAGAGATTCTCTTCTTCTGGTGGTTGTCTCGGGTCCACCTGTCCGAGGGTATGACCTTTCGCAGGCCAGATTGGACAATTGTAACAACAGATGCCAGCCTTCTAGGTTGGGGTGCAGTCTGGAATTCCCTGAAGGCACAGGGATTGTGGACTCAGGAGGAGAAACTCCTTCCGATAAATATTCTGGAGTTAAGAGCAATATTCAATGCTCTTCTGGCTTGGCCTCAGTTAGCAACACTGAGGTTCATCAGATTTCAGTCGGACAATATCACGACTGTGGCTTACATCAACCATCAAGGGGGAACCAGGAGTTCCCTAGCGATGTTAGAAGTCTCAAAAATAATTCGCTGGGCAGAGACTCACTCTTGCCACCTGTCAGCAATCCATATCCCAGGCGTGGAGAACTGGGAGGCGGATTTTCTAAGTCGGCAGACTTTTCACCCGGGGGAGTGGGAACTCCATCCGGAGGTGTTTGCTCAGTTGATTCATCGTTGGGGCAAACCAGAGTTGGATCTCATGGCGTCTCGCCAGAACGCCAAGCTTCCTTGTTACGGATCCAGGTCCAGGGACCCAGAAGCGACGCTGATAGATGCTCTAGCAGCGCCTTGGTTCTTCAACCTGGCTTAGGTGTTTCCGTTTCCTCTGCTCCCTCGACTGATTGCCAAAATCAAACAGGAGAGAGCATCAGTGATTCTACTAGCGCCTGCGTGGCCACGCAGGACCTGGTATGCAGACCTAGTGGACATGTCATCCTTTCCACCATGGACTCTGCCTCTAAGACAGGACCTTCTAATACAAGGTCCTTTCAATCATCCAAATCTAATTTCTCTGAGACTGACTGCATGGAGATTGAACGCTTGATTCTTTCAAAGCGTGGCTTCTCCAAGTCAGTCATTGATACCTTAATACAGGCACGAAAGCCTGTTACCAGGAAAATCTATCACAAGATATGGCGTACATATCTTTACTGGTGTGAATCCAAGAATTACTCATGGAGTAAGGTTAGGATTCCTAGGATATTGTCCTTTCTCCAAGAGGGTTTGGACAAAGGATTATCAGCTAGTTCCTTAAAGGGACAGATTTCTGCTCTGTCTATTCTTTTGCACAAGCGTCTGGCAGAAGTTCCAGACGTCCAGGCATTTTGTCAGGCTTTGGTTAGAATTAAGCCTGTGTTTAAACCTGTTGCTCCCCCATGGAGCTTAAACTTGGTTCTTAAAGTTCTTCAAGGAGTTCCGTTTGGACCCCTTCATTCCATTGATATTAAGTTTTTATCTTGGAAAGTTCTGTTTTTGATGGCTATTTCCTCGGCTCGGAGAGTCTCTGAGCTGTCTGCCTTACAATGTGATTCTCCTTATCTGATTTTTCATGCAGATAAGGTAGTTCTGCGTACCAAACCTGGGTTTTTACCTAAGGTGGTTTCTAACAAGAATATCAATCAAGAGATTGTTGTTCCATCATTGTGTCCTAATCCTTCTTCAAAGAAGGAACGTCTTTTACATAATCTGGACGTAGTCCGTGCCTTGAAGTTTTACTTACAAGCTACTAAAGATTTTCGTCAAACATCTTCCCTTTTTGTCGTTTATTCTGGACAGAGGAGAGGTCAAAAAGCTTCGGCAACCTCTTTCCTTTTGGCTTCGGAGTATTATACGCCTAGCCTATGAGACTGCTGGACAGCAGCCTCCTGAAAGAATTACAGCTCATTCTACTAGAGCTGTGGCTTCCACCTGGGCCTTTAAAAATGAGGCCTCTGTTGAACCGATTTGCAAGGCCGCGACTTGGTCTTCGCTTCACACTTATTCAAAATTTTACAAATTTGATACTTTTGCTTCTTCGGAGGCTGTTTTTTGGAGAAAGGTTCTTCAGGCAGTGGTTCCTTCCGCTTAATCCCTGCCTTGTCCCTCCCATCATCCGTGTACTTTAGCTTTGGTATTGGTATCCCATAAGTAATGGATGATCCGTGGACTGGATACACTTAACAAGAGAAAACATAATTTATGCTTACCTGATAAATTTATTTCTCTTGTAGTGTATCCAGTCCACGGCCCGCCCTGTCATTTTAAGGCAGGTCTAAAATTTAATTAAACTACAGTCACCACTGCACCCTATGGTTTCTCCTTTCTCTGTTTGTTTCGGTCGAATGACTGGATATGGCAGTTAGGGGAGGAGCTATATAGCAGCTCTGTTGTGGGTGATCCTCTTGCAACTTCCTGTTTGGAAGGAGAATATCCCATAAGTAATGGATGATCCGTGGACTGGATACACTACAAGAGAAATAAATTTATCAGGTAAGCATAAATTATGTTTCTCGTTATTTCTGTTTAAATAAGTTTGCTTTCATTCTAACAGTTTAGAATCTCTCGGTCATTGGTGAGGTTGGTCTATGCAATTTTGTGTGTGATTTCTCTTGTGAGCGGCTGGTGCAATGCTGAATACGGAGAGCATATTGCTCTCCGTATTCAGCGAGGTCTGGCGGACCTGATCCGCACTGTCGGATCAGGTCCGCCAGACCTTGTTAAATAGAGGCCATTGCATTGTTGCCACCATCTGTGTTTTGAGAAATAATATTCAATTTATAGGAGGGATGGCAACTGCTTCAGTTTTAATTTAAACCATTTGAGGTTATAACAGTTTGCACCATATTCATTATTCTTTCGAGGTGCTGCATTTTAAGTTACTCCCTGACCATTTTACTAGATTCTTTTTGTAATACTTTATATAATTCATTAAGGGTTTTAAAGTACATTGAATTATCAATAATAATTAACAAACAGCTAGATTACGAGTTTTGAGCGCTCTAGTGAAATTAACAAACGCAAAAAAGTTGAGTTATGTAATCCCCTTAAGCGCAGCTATTACAAGTTTTAAAAAACCCAGCTTGTGCAGGCGATATGGTGCTTTTAAGCTTCATTCCGCACAAAAAAAAGCGCTGTTTTGACGTGCTCGTGCACGCTTCCCCGATAGACATCAATAGGGAGGTGTCTGAAAAAAGTCTAACACCTGCGATCGCGGAAAGAAAAGCTCCGTAACACAGCCCCATTGAAGTCTATGGGGAAAAGAAAAGTTATGTTTAAACCTAGCACCCTAACATAAACCCTACGTCTAAACACCTCTAATCTGCCGCCCCGACATCGCAGACACCTACACAATCGCCTAGATTTAGAGTTCTGCGTTAGCCGTCCAAACCAGCGTTAGGGGGTCCTAACGCTGGTTTTGGCCACCCGCTGGTATTTAGAGTCAGTCAGGAAAGGGTCTAACGCTCACTTTCCAGCCGCAACTTTTCCATACCGCAAATCCCCTTACGTCAATTGCATATCCTATCTTTTCAATGGGATCTTCCTAACGCTGGTATTTAGAGTCTTGGCTGAAGTGAGCGTTAGAATTCTAATGACAAAACTCCAGCCGCAGAAAAAAGTCAGGAGTTAAGAGCTTTATGGGCTAACGCCGGTTCATAAAGCTCCTAACTACTGTGCTCTAAAGTACACTAACACCCATAAACTACCTATGTACCCCTAAACCGAGGTCCCCCCACATCGCCGCCACTCTAATACATTTTTTTAACCCCTAATCTGCCGACCGCACACCGCCGCAAACTACATTATCCCTATGTACCCCTAATCTGCTGCCCCTAACATCGCCGACCCCTATATTATATTTATTAACCCCTAATCTGCCCCCACCAACATCGCCGCTACCTACCTACCTACACTTATTAAACCCTAATCTGCCGACCAGACCTCGCCGCCACTCTAATAAATGTATTAACCCCTAAACTGCCGCACTCCCGCCTATAATAAATAGTATTAGTCCCTAATCTGCCCTCCCTAACATCGCCGACACCTAACTTCAAGTATTAACCCCTAATCTGCCGACCGGACCTCACCGCTACTCTAATAAATGTATTAACCCCTAAAGCTAACCCTAACCCTAACACTAACACCCCCCTAAGTTAAATATAATTTTTATCTAACGAAATAAATTAACTCTTATTAAATAAATTAATCCTATTTAAAGCTAAATACTTACCTGTAAAATAAACCCTAATTTAATAAATCCTATTTTAGGATTTATATTTATTTTACAGACAACTTTGTATTTATTTTAACTAGGTACAATAGCTATTAAATAGTTAATAACTATTTAATAGCTACCTAGTTAAAATAATTACAAAATTACCTGGAAAATAAATCCTAACCTAAGTTACAATTAAACCTAACACTACACTATCAATAAATTAATTAACTAAACTATCTACAATTATCTACAATTAAATCAACTAAACTAAATTACAAAAAAACAAACACTAAATTACAAAAAATAAAAAAGATTACAAGAATTTTAAACTAATTACACCTACTCTAAGCCCCCTAAAAAAATAACAAAGCCCCCCAAAATAAAAAAATGCCCTACCCTATTCTAAAATAAAAAGTTAACAGCTCTTTTACCTTACCAGCCCTTAAAAGGGCCTTTTGCAGGGCATGCCCCAAAGAAAACAGCTCTTTTGCATTTAAATAAACATACAATACCCCCCCAACATTACAACCCACCACCCACATACCCCTAATCTAACCCAAACACCCCTTAAAAACCCCAACACTAAGCCCCTGAAGATCTCCCTACCTTATCTTCACCACGCGGGGTATCACCGAACCGTCCAGAAGAGGGTTCGAAGTCTTCATCCTATCCGGCAAGAAGTGGTCCAGAAGAGGGTCCGAAGTCTTCATCCTATCCGGCAAGAAGAGGACATTCTATTGGCTGTTCCGATCAGCCAATAGAATGCGAGCTCAATCTGATTGGCTGATTGGATCAGCCAATCCGATTGAACTTGAATCTGATTGGCTGATTCAATCAGCCAATCAGATTTTTCCTACCTTAATTCCGATTGGCTGATAGAATCCTATCAGCCAATCGGAATTCGAGGGACGCCATCTTGGATGACGTCACTTAAAGGAACCTTCATTCGTCGGGAGTCGCCGGAAGAAGAGGATGGATCCACGTCAGCTGCTTCAAGATGGTCCCGCTCCGCGCCGGATGGAAGAAGATAGAAGATGCCGCCTGGCTGAAGATGTCTACCGGTCCGGATGACCTCTTCTTGCCGGATAGGATGAAGACTTGGACCCTCTTCTGGACCTCTTCTTGCTGGATAGGATGAAGACTTCGGACCCTCTTCTGGACGGATCGGTGATACCTGGTGTGGTGAAGATAAGGTAGGGAGATCTTCAGGGGCTTAGTGTTAGGTTTTTTAAGGGGTGTTTGGGTTAGATTAGGGGTATGTGGGTGGTGGGTTGTAATGTTGAGGGGGGGGGTATTGTATGTTTATTTAAATGCAAAAGAGCTGTTTTCTTTGGGGCATGCCCCACAAAAGGCCCTTTTAAGGGCTGGTAAGGTAAAAGAGCTGTTAACTTTTTATTTTAGAATAGGGTAGGGGATTTTTTTATTTTGGGGCGCTTTGTTATTTTTTTAGGAGGCTTAGAGTAGGTGTAATTAGTTTAAAATTCTTGTAATCTCTTTTTATTTTTTGTAATTTAGTGTTTTTTGTTGTTGTAATTTAGTTTAGTTGATTTAGTTGTAGATAATTGTAGGTAGTTTATTTAATTAATTTACAGGGAGTGCAGAATTATTAGGCAAGTTGTATTTTTGAGGATTAATTTTATTATTGAACAACAACCATGTTCTCAATGAACCCAAAAAACTCATTAATATCAAAGCTGAATATTTTTGGAAGTAGTTTTTAGTTTGTTTTTAGTTTTAGCTATTTTAGGGGGATATCTGTGTGTGCAGGTGACTATTACTGTGCATAATTATTAGGCAACTTAACAAAAAACAAATATATACCCATTTCAATTATTTATTTTTACCAGTGAAACCAATATAACATCTCAACATTCACAAATATACATTTCTGACATTCAAAAACAAAACAAAAACAAATCAGTGACCAATATAGCCACCTTTCTTTGCAAGGACACTCAAAAGCCTGCCATCCATGGATTCTGTCAGTGTTTTGATCTGTTCACCCTCAACATTGCGTGCAGCAGCAACCACAGCCTCCCAGACACTGTTCAGAGAGGTGTACTGTTTTCCCTCCTTGTAAATCTCACATTTGATGATGGACCACAGGTTCTCAATGGGGTTCAGATCAGGTGAACAAGGAGGCCATGTCATTAGATTTTCTTCTTTTATACCCTTTCTTGCCAGCCACGCTGTGGAGTACTTGGACGCGTGTGATGGAGCATTGTCCTGCATGAAAATCATGTTTTTCTTGAAGGATGCAGACTTCTTCCTGTACCACTGCTTGAAGAAGGTGTCTTCCAGAAACTGGCAGTAGGACTGGGAGTTGAGCTTGACTCCATCCTCAACCCGAAAAGGCCCCACAAGCTCATCTTTGATGATACCAGCCCAAACCAGTACTCCACCTCCACCTTGCTGGCGTCTGAGTCGGACTGGAGCTCTCTGCCCTTTACCAATCCAGCCACGGGCCCATCCATCTGGCCCATCAAGACTCACTCTCATTTCATCAGTCCATAAAACCTTAGAAAAATCAGTCTTGAGATATTTCTTGGCCCAGTCTTGACGTTTCAGCTTGTGTGTCTTGTTCAGTGGTGGTCGTCTTTCAGCCTTTCTTACCTTGGCCATGTCTCTGAGTATTGCACACCTTGTGCTTTTGGGCACTCCAGTGATGTTGCAGCTCTGAAATATGGCCAAACTGGTGGCAAGTGGCATCTTGGCAGCTGCACGCTTGACTTTTCTCAGTTCAGGTTTTTCCACACGCTTCTTGCGACCCTGTTGACTATTTTGAATGAAACGCTTGATTGTTCGATGATCACTCTTCAGAAGCTTTGCAATTTTGAGAGTGCTGCATCCCTCTGCAAGATATCTCACTATTTTTGACTTTTCTGAGCCTGTCAAGTCCTTCTTTTGACCCATTTTGCCAAAGGAAAGGAAGTTGCCTAATAATTATGCACACCTGATATAGGGTGTTGATGTCATTAGACCGCACCCCTTCTCATTACAGAGATGCACATCACCTAATATGCTTAATTGGTAGTAGGCTTTCGAGCCTATACAGCTTGGAGTAAGACAACATGCATAAAGAGGATGATGTGGTCAAAATACTCATTTGCCTAATAATTCTGCACTCCCTGTATTGATAGTGTAGTGTTAGGTTTAATTGTAACTTAGGTTAGGATTTATTTTCCAGGTAATTTTGTAATTATTTTAACTAGGTAGCTATTAAATAGTTATTAACTATTTAATAGCTATTGTACCTAGTTAAAATAAATACAAAGTTGCCTGTAAAATAAATATAAATCCTAAAATAGCTACAATATAACTATTCGTTATATTGTAGCTATATTGGGGTTTATTTTACAGGTAAGTATTTAGCTTTAACTAGGATTAATTTATTTAATAAGAGTTAATTTATTTTGTTAGATAAAAATTATATTTAACTTAGGGGGGTGTTAGGGTTTTACTTAGCTTTAGGGGTTAATACATTTATTAGAGTAGCGGCGAGGTCCGATCGGCAGATTAGGGGTTAATACTTGAAGTTAGGTGTCGGCGATGTTAGGGAGGGCAGATTAGGGGTTAATACTATTTATTATAGAGTTTTTGAGGCGGGAGTGAGGCGGTTTAGGGGTTAATACATTTATTATAGTGGCGGCGAGGTCCGGTCGGCAGATTAGGGGTTAATAAGTGTAGTTAGGTAGCGGCAATGTTGGGGGGGGCAGATTAGTGGTTAATAAATATAATATAGGGGTCGGCGATGTTAGGGGCAGCAGATTAGCGGTACATAGGGATAATGTAGGTTGCGGCGGTGTACGGAGCGGCAGATTAGGGGTTAATAAGTGTAAGGTTAGGGGTGTTTAGACTCGGGGTTCATGTTAGGGTGTTAGGTGCAGACTTAGGAAGTGTTTCCCCATAGGAAACAATGGGGCTGCGTTAGGAGCTGAACGCTGCTTTTTTGCAGGTGTTAGTTTTTTTTTCAGCTCAAACTGCTCCATTGTTTCCTATGGGGGAATCGTGCACAAGCACGTTTTTGAAGCTGGCCGCGTCCGTAAGCAACGCTGGTATTGAGAGTTGAAGTGGCGGTAAATATGCCTGTACGCTCCCTTTTTGGAGCCTAACACAGCCCTTCAGAGAACTCTAAATACCAGCGTTGTTTAAAAGGTGCGGGGGGAAAAAGAGACGCGTAGCTAACGCACCCCTTCTAACGCAAA